>NW_027441939.1:300000-502001 GCF_048569485.1 Anomaloglossus baeobatrachus | reverse complement strand
ACACATTTTTCTCCAAAACTATAACAGATGCAAGCTTGTCCTGTTTGGTGGAGATGATATTTAATAAAATAAGTAGAAATCCACTAAAAGTTTTGTTTGGTTATCTTGCAATCCCGAGATAATCGTCTCCATGCTCCAAATCCATTTTAAAGCCATTGTTAAGGCATTTCGCGCATACATGAAATGAACACATTTTTCTCCAAAACTATAACAGATGCAAGCTTGTCCTGTTTGGTGGAGATGATATTTAATAAAATAAGTAGAAATCCACTAAAAGTTTTGTTTGGTTATCTTGCAATCCCGAGATAATCGTCTCCATGCTCCAAATCCATTTTAAAGCCATTTTTAAGGCATTTCGCGCATACATGAAATGAACACATTTTTCTCCAAAACTATAACAGATGCAAGCTTGTCCTGTTTGGTGGAGATGATATTTAATAAAATAAGTAGAAATCCACTAAAAGTTTTGTTTGGTTATCTTGCAATCCCGAGATAATCGTCTCCATGCTCCAAATCCATTTTAAAGCCATTTTTAAGGCATTTCGCGCATACATGAAATGAACACATTTTTCTCCAAAACTATAACAGATGCAAGCTTGTCCTGTTTGGTGGAGATGATATTTAATAAAATAAGTAGAAATCCACTAAAAGTTTTGTTTGGTTATCTTGCAATCCCGAGATAATCGTCTCCATGCTCCAAATCCATTTTAAAGCCATTTCAAAGGCATTTTGCGCATACATGAAATTAACACATTTTTCTCCAAAACTATAACACATGCAAGCTTGTCCTGTTTGGTGGAGATTATATTTTATAAAATAAGTAGAAATCCACTAAAAGTTTTGTTTGGTTATCTTGCAATCCCGAGATAATCGTCTCCATGCTCCAAATCCATTTTAAAGCCATTTTTAAGGCATTTCGCGCATACATGAAATGAACACATTTTTCTCCAAAACTATAACAGATGCAAGCTTGTCCTGTTTGGTGGAGATGATATTTAATAAAATAAGTAGAAATCCACTAAAAGTTTTGTTTGGTTATCTTGCAATCCCGAGATAATCGTCTCCATGCTCCAAATCCATTTTAAAGCCATTTTTAAGGCATTTCGCGCATACATGAAATGAACACATTTTTCTCCAAAACTATAACAGATGCAAGCTTGTCCTGTTTGGTGGAGATGATATTTAATAAAATAAGTAGAAATCCACTAAAAGTTTTGTTTGGTTATCTTGCAATCCCGAGATAATCGTCTCCATGCTCCAAATCCATTTTAAAGCCATTTTTAAGGCATTTCGCGCATACATGAAATGAACACATTTTTCTCCAAAACTATAACAGATGCAAGCTTGTCCTGTTTGGTGGAGATGATATTTAATAAAATAAGTAGAAATCCACTAAAAGTTTTGTTTGGTTATCTTGCAATCCCGAGATAATCGTCTCCATGCTCCAAATCCATTTTAAAGCCATTTTTAAGGCATTTCGCGCATACATGAAATGAACACATTTTTCTCCAAAACTATAACAGATGCAAGCTTGTCCTGTTTGGTGGAGATGATATTTAATAAAATAAGTAGAAATCCACTAAAAGTTTTGTTTGGTTATCTTGCAATCCCGAGATAATCGTCTCCATGCTCCAAATCCATTTTAAAGCCATTTTTAAGGCATTTCGCGCATACATGAAATGAACACATTTTTCTCCAAAACTATAACAGATGCAAGCTTGTCCTGTTTGGTGGAGATGATATTTAATAAAATAAGTAGAAATCCACTAAAAGTTTTGTTTGGTTATCTTGCAATCCCGAGATAATCGTCTCCATGCTCCAAATCCATTTTAAAGCCATTTCAAAGGCATTTTGCGCATACATGAAATTAACACATTTTTCTCCAAAACTATAACACATGCAAGCTTGTCCTGTTTGGTGGAGATTATATTTTATAAAATAAGTAGAAATCCACTAAAAGTTTTGTTTGGTTATCTTGCAATCCCGAGATAATCGTCTCCATGCTCCAAATCCATTTTAAAGCCATTTTTAAGGCATTTCGCGCATACATGAAATGAACACATTTTTCTCCAAAACTATAACAGATGCAAGCTTGTCCTGTTTGGTGGAGATGATATTTAATAAAATAAGTAGAAATCCACTAAAAGTTTTGTTTGGTTATCTTGCAATCCCGAGATAATCGTCTCCATGCTCCAAATCCATTTTAAAGCCATTTTTAAGGCATTTCGCGCATACATGAAATGAACACATTTTTCTCCAAAACTATAACAGATGCAAGCTTGTCCTGTTTGGTGGAGATGATATTTAATAAAATAAGTAGAAATCCACTAAACGTTTTGTTTGGTTATCTTGCAATCCCGAGATAATCGTCTCCATGCTCCAAATCCATTTTAAAGCCATTTTTAAGGCATTTCGCGCATACATGAAATGAACACATTTTTCTCCAAAACTATAACAGATGCAAGCTTGTCCTGTTTGGTGGAGATGATATTTAATAAAATAAGTAGAAATCCACTAAAAGTTTTGTTTGGTTATATTGCAATCCCGAGATAATCGTCTCCATGCTCCAAATCCATTTTAAAGCCATTTTTAAGGCATTTCGCGCATACATGAAATGAACACATTTTTCTCCAAAACTATAACAGATGCAAGCTTGTCCTGTTTGGTGGAGATGATATTTAATAAAATAAGTAGAAATCCACTAAAAGTTTTGTTTGGTTATCTTGCAATCCCGAGATAATCGTCTCCATGCTCCAAATCCATTTTAAAGCCATTTTTAAGGCATTTCGCGCATACATGAAATGAACACATTTTTCTCCAAAACTATAACAGATGCAAGCTTGTCCTGTTTGGTGGAGATGATATTTAATAAAATAAGTAGAAATCCACTAAAAGTTTTGTTTGGTTATCTTGCAATCCCGAGATAATCGTCTCCATGCTCCAAATCCATTTTAAAGCCATTTTTAAGGCATTTCGCGCATACATGAAATGAACACATTTTTCTCCAAAACAATAACAGATGCAAGCTTGTCCTGTTTGGTGGAGATGATATTTAATAAAATAAGTAGAAATCCACTAAAAGTTTTGTTTGGTTATATTGCAATCCCGAGATAATCGTCTCCATGCTCCAAATCCATTTTAAAGCCATTTTTAAAGCATTTCGCGCATACATGAAATGAACACATTTTTCTCCAAAACTATAACAGATGCAAGCTTGTCCTGTTTGGTGGAGATGATATTTAATAAAATAAGTAGAAATCCACTAAAAGTTTTGTTTGGTTATCTTGCAATCCCGAGATAATCGTCTCCATGCTCCAAATCCATTTAAAGCCATTTTTAAGGCATTTCGCGCATACATGAAATGAACACATTTTTCTCCAAAACTATAACAGATGCAAGCTTGTCCTGTTTGGTGGAGATGATATTTAATAAAATAAGTAGAAATCCACTAAAAGTTTTGTTTGGTTATCTTGCAATCCCGAGATATACGTCTCCATGCTCCAAATCCATTTTAAAGCCATTTTTAAGGCATTTCGCGCATACATGAAATGAACACATTTTTCTCCAAAACTTTAACAGATGCAAGCTTGTCCTGTTTGGTGGAGATGATATTTAATAAAATAAGTAGAAATCCACTAAAAGTTTTGTTTGGTTATCTTGCAATCCCGAGATAATCGTCTCCATGCTCCAAATCCATTTTAAAGCCATTTTTAAGGCATTTCGCGCATACATGAAATGAACACATTTTTCTCCAAAACTATAACAGATGCAAGCTTGTCCTGTTTGGTGGAGATGATATTTAATAAAATAAGTAGAAATCCACTAAAAGTTTTGTTTGGTTATCTTGCAATCCCGAGATAATCGTCTCCATGCTCCAAATCCATTTTAAAGCCATTTTTAAGGCATTTCGCGCATACATGAAATGAACACATTTTTCTCCAAAACTATAACAGATGCAAGCTTGTCCTGTTTGGTGGAGATGATATTTAATAAAATAAGTAGAAATCCACTAAAAGTTTTGTTTGGTTATCTTGCAATCCCGAGATAATCGTCTCCATGCTCCAAATCCATTTTAAAGCCATTTTTAAGGCATTTCGCGCATACATGAAATGAACACATTTTTCTCCAAAACTATAACAGATGCAAGCTTGTCCTGTTTGGTGGAGATAATATTTAATAAAATAAGTAGAAATCTACTAAAAGTTTCGTTTGTTTATATTGCCATCCTGAGATAATCGTCTCCATGCTCCAAATCCATTTTAAAGCCATTTTTAAGGCATTTTGCGCATACATGAAATGAACACATTTTTCTCCAAAACTATAACACATGCAAGCTTGTCCTGTTTGGTGGAGATGATATTTAATAAAATAAGTAGAAATCCACTAAAAGTTTTGTTTGGTTATCTTGCAATCCCGAGATAATCGTCTCCATGCTCCAAATCCATTTTAAAGCCATTTTTAAGGCATTTCGCGCATACATGAAATGAACACATTTTTCTCCAAAACTATAACAGATGCAAGCTTGTCCTGTTTGGTGGAGATGATATTTAATAAAATAAGTAGAAATCCACTAAAAGTTTTGTTTGGTTATCTTGCAATCCCGAGATAATCGTCTCCATGCTCCAAATCCATTTTAAAGCCATTTTTAAGGCATTTCGCGCATACATGAAATGAACACATTTTTCTCCAAAACTATAACAGATGCAAGCTTGTCCTGTTTGGTGGAGATGATATTTAATAAAATAAGTAGAAATCCACTAAAAGTTTTGTTTGGTTATCTTGCAATCCCGAGATAATCGTCTCCATGCTCCAAATCCATTTTAAAGCCATTTTTAAGGCATTTCGCGCATACATGAAATGAACACATTTTTCTCCAAAACTATAACAGATGCAAGCTTGTCCTGTTTGGTGGAGATGATATTTAATAAAATAAGTAGAAATCCACTAAAAGTTTTGTTTGGTTATCTTGCAATCCCGAGATAATCGTCTCCATGCTCCAAATCCATTTTAAAGCCATTTTTAAGGCATTTCGCGCATACATGAAATGAACACATTTTTCTCCAAAACTATAACAGATGCAAGCTTGTCCTGTTTGGTGGAGATGATATTTAATAAAATAAGTAGAAATCCACTAAAAGTTTTGTTTGGTTATCTTGCAATCCCGAGATAATCGTCTCCATGCTCCAAATCCATTTTAAAGCCATTTTTAAGGCATTTTCGCGCATACATGAAATGAACACATTTTTCTCCAAAACTATAACAGATGCAAGCTTGTCCTGTTTGGTGGAGATGATATTTAATAAAATAAGTAGAAATCCACTAAAAGTTTTGTTTGGTTATCTTGCAATCCCGAGATAATCGTCTCCATGCTCCAAATCCATTTTAAAGCCATTTTTAAGGCATTTCGCGCATACATGAAATGAACACATTTTTCTCCAAAACTATAACAGATGCAAGCTTGTCCTGTTTGGTGGAGATGATATTTAATAAAATAAGTAGAAATCCACTAAAAGTTTTGTTTGGTTATCTTGCAATCCCGAGATAATCGTCTCCATGCTCCAAATCCATTTTAAAGCCATTTTTAAGGCATTTCGCGCATACATGAAATGAACACATTTTTCTCCAAAACTATAACAGATGCAAGCTTGTCCTGTTTGGTGGAGATGATATTTAATAAAATAAGTAGAAATCCACTAAAAGTTTTGTTTGGTTATATTGCAATCCCGAGATAATCGTCTCCATGCTCCAAATCCATTTTAAAGCCATTTTTAAGGCATTTCGCGCATACATGAAATGAACACATTTTTCTCCAAAACTATAACAGATGCAAGCTTGTCCTGTTTGGTGGAGATGATATTTAATAAAATAAGTAGAAATCCACTAAAAGTTTTGTTTGGTTATCTTGCAATCCCGAGATAATCGTCTCCATGCTCCAAATCCATTTTAAAGCCATTTTTAAGGCATTTCGCGCATACATGAAATGAACACATTTTTCTCCAAAACTATAACAGATGCAAGCTTGTCCTGTTTGGTGGAGATGATATTTAATAAAATAAGTAGAAATCCACTAAAAGTTTTGTTTGGTTATCTTGCAATCCCGAGATAATCGTCTCCATGCTCCAAATCCATTTTAAAGCCATTTTTAAGGCATTTCGCGCATACATGAAATGAACACATTTTTCTCCAAAACTATAACAGATGCAAGCTTGTCCTGTTTGGTGGAGATGATATTTAATAAAATAAGTAGAAATCCACTAAAAGTTTTGTTTGGTTATCTTGCAATCCCGAGATAATCGTCTCCATGCTCCAAATCCATTTTAAAGCCATTTTTAAGGCATTTCGCGCATACATGAAATTAACACATTTTTCTCCAAAACTATAACACATGCAAGCTTGTCCTGTTTGGTGGAGATGATATTTAATAAAATAAGTAGAAATCCACTAAAAGTTTTGTTTGGTTATCTTGCAATCCCGAGATAATCGTCTCCATGCTCCAAATCCATTTTAAAGCCATTTTTAAGGCATTTCGCGCATACATGAAATGAACACATTTTTCTCCAAAACTATAACAGATGCAAGCTTGTCCTGTTTGGTGGAGATGATATTTAATAAAATAAGTAGAAATCCACTAAAAGTTTTGTTTGGTTATCTTGCAATCCCGAGATAATCGTCTCCATGCTCCAAATCCATTTTAAAGCCATTTTTAAGGCATTTCGCGCATACATGAAATGAACACATTTTTCTCCAAAACTATAACAGATGCAAGCTTGTCCTGTTTGGTGGAGATGATATTTAATAAAATAAGTAGAAATCCACTAAACGTTTTGTTTGGTTATCTTGCAATCCCGAGATAATCGTCTCCATGCTCCAAATCCATTTTAAAGCCATTTTTAAGGCATTTCGCGCATACATGAAATGAACACATTTTTCTCCAAAACTATAACAGATGCAAGCTTGTCCTGTTTGGTGGAGATGATATTTAATAAAATAAGTAGAAATCCACTAAAAGTTTTGTTTGGTTATATTGCAATCCCGAGATAATCGTCTCCATGCTCCAAATCCATTTTAAAGCCATTTTTAAGGCATTTCGCGCATACATGAAATGAACACATTTTTCTCCAAAACTATAACAGATGCAAGCTTGTCCTGTTTGGTGGAGATGATTTTTAATAAAATAAGTAGAAATCCACTAAAAGTTTTGTTTGGTTATCTTGCAATCCCGAGATAATCGTATCCATGCTCCAAATCCATTTTAAAGCCATTTTTAAGGCATTTCGCGCATACATGAAATGAACACATTTTTCTCCAAAACTATAACAGATGCAAGCTTGTCCTGTTTGGTGGAGATGATATTTAATAAAATAAGTAGAAATCCACTAAAAGTTTTGTTTGGTTATCTTGCAATCCCGAGATAATCGTCTCCATGCTCCAAATCCATTTTAAAGCCATTTTTAAGGCATTTCGCGCATACATGAAATGAACACATTTTTCTCCAAAACTATAACAGATGCAAGCTTGTCCTGTTTGGTGGAGATGATATTTAATAAAATAAGTAGAAATCCACTAAAAGTTTTGTTTGGTTATATTGCAATCCCGAGATAATCGTCTCCATGCTCCAAATCCATTTTAAAGCCATTTTTAAGGCATTTCGCGCATACATGAAATGAACACATTTTTCTCCAAAACTATAACAGATGCAAACTTGTCCTGTTTGGTGGAGATGATATTTAATAAAATAAGTAGAAATCCACTAAAAGTTTTGTTTGGTTATCTTGCAATCCCGAGATAATCGTCTCCATGCTCCAAATCCATTTTAAAGCCATTTTTAAGGCATTTCGCGCATACATGAAATGAACACATTTTTCTCCAAAACTATAACAGATGCAAGCTTGTCCTGTTTGGTGGAGATGATATTTAATAAAATAAGTAGAAATCCACTAAAAGTTTTGTTTGGTTATCTTGCAATCCCGAGATAATCGTCTCCATGCTCCAAATCCATTTTAAAGCCATTTTTAAGGCATTTCGCGCATACATGAAATGAACACATTTTTCTCCAAAACTTTAACAGATGCAAGCTTGTCCTGTTTGGTGGAGATGATATTTAATAAAATAAGTAGAAATCCACTAAAAGTTTTGTTTGGTTATCTTGCAATCCCGAGATAATCGTCTCCATGCTCCAAATCCATTTTAAAGCCATTTTTAAGGCATTTCGCGCATACATGAAATGAACACATTTTTCTCCAAAACTATAACAGATGCAAACTTGTCCTGTTTGGTGGAGATGATATTTAATAAAATAAGTAGAAATCCACTAAAAGTTTTGTTTGGTTATCTTGCAATCCCGAGATAATCGTCTCCATGCTCCAAATCCATTTTAAAGCCATTTTTAAGGCATTTCGCGCATACATGAAATGAACACATTTTTCTCCAAAACTATAACAGATGCAAGCTTGTCCTGTTTGGTGGAGATGATATTTAATAAAATAAGTAGAAATCCACTAAAAGTTTTGTTTGGTTATCTTGCAATCCCGAGATAATCGTCTCCATGCTCCAAATCCATTTTAAAGCCATTTTTAAGGCATTTCGCGCATACATGAAATGAACACATTTTTCTCCAAAACTTTAACAGATGCAAGCTTGTCCTGTTTGGTGGAGATGATATTTAATAAAATAAGTAGAAATCCACTAAAAGTTTTGTTTGGTTATCTTGCAATCCCGAGATAATCGTCTCCATGCTCCAAATCCATTTTAAAGCCATTTTTAAGGCATTTCGCGCATACATGAAATGAACACATTTTTCTCCAAAACTATAACAGATGCAAGCTTGTCCTGTTTGGTGGAGATGATATTTAATAAAATAAGTAGAAATCCACTAAAAGTTTTGTTTGGTTATCTTGCAATCCCGAGATAATCGTCTCCATGCTCCAAATCCATTTTAAAGCCATTTTTAAGGCATTTCGCGCATACATGAAATGAACACATTTTTCTCCAAAACTATAACAGATGCAAGCTTGTCCTGTTTGGTGGAGATGATATTTAATAAAATAAGTAGAAATCCACTAAAAGTTTTGTTTGGTTATCTTGCAATCCCGAGATAATCGTCTCCATGCTCCAAATCCATTTTAAAGCCATTTTTAAGGCATTTCGCGCATACATGAAATGAACACATTTTTCTCCAAAACTATAACAGATGCAAGCTTGTCCTGTTTGGTGGAGATAATATTTAATAAAATAAGTAGAAATCTACTAAAAGTTTCGTTTGTTTATATTGCCATCCTGAGATAATCGTCTCCATGCTCCAAATCCATTTTAAAGCCATTTTTAAGGCATTTTGCGCATACATGAAATGAACACATTTTTCTCCAAAACTATAACAGATGCAAGCTTGTCCTGTTTGGTGGAGATGATTTTTAATAAAATAAGTAGAAATCCACTAAAAGTTTTGTTTGGTTATCTTGCAATCCCGAGATGATCGTATCCATGCTCCAAATCCATTTTAAAGCCATTTTTAAGGCATTTCGCGCATGCATGAAATGAACACATTTTTCTCCAAAACTATAACAGATGCAAGCTTGTCCTGTTTGGTGGAGATGATATTTAATAAAATAAGTAGAAATCCACTAAAAGTTTTGTTTGGTTATCTTGCAATCCCGAGATAATCGTCTCCATGCTCCAAATCCATTTTAAAGCCATTTTTAAGGCATTTCGCGCATACATGAAATGAACACATTTTTCTCCAAAACTATAACAGATGCAAGCTTGTCCTGTTTGGTGGAGATGATATTTAATAAAATAAGTAGAAATCCACTAAAAGTTTTGTTTGGTTATATTGCAATCCCGAGATAATCGTCTCCATGCTCCAAATCCATTTTAAAGCCATTTTTAAGGCATTTCGCGCATACATGAAATGAACACATTTTTCTCCAAAACTATAACAGATGCAAACTTGTCCTGTTTGGTGGAGATGATATTTAATAAAATAAGTAGAAATCCACTAAAAGTTTTGTTTGGTTATCTTGCAATCCCGAGATAATCGTCTCCATGCTCCAAATCCATTTTAAAGCCATTTTTAAGGCATTTCGCGCATACATGAAATGAACACATTTTTCTCCAAAACTATAACAGATGCAAGCTTGTCCTGTTTGGTGGAGATGATATTTAATAAAATAAGTAGAAATCCACTAAAAGTTTTGTTTGGTTATCTTGCAATCCCGAGATAATCGTCTCCATGCTCCAAATCCATTTTAAAGCCATTTTTAAGGCATTTCGCGCATACATGAAATGAACACATTTTTCTCCAAAACTTTAACAGATGCAAGCTTGTCCTGTTTGGTGGAGATGATATTTAATAAAATAAGTAGAAATCCACTAAAAGTTTTGTTTGGTTATCTTGCAATCCCGAGATAATCGTCTCCATGCTCCAAATCCATTTTAAAGCCATTTTTAAGGCATTTCGCGCATACATGAAATGAACACATTTTTCTCCAAAACTATAACAGATGCAAGCTTGTCCTGTTTGGTGGAGATGATATTTAATAAAATAAGTAGAAATCCACTAAAAGTTTTGTTTGGTTATCTTGCAATCCCGAGATAATCGTCTCCATGCTCCAAATCCATTTTAAAGCCATTTTTAAGGCATTTCGCGCATACATGAAATGAACACATTTTTCTCCAAAACTATAACAGATGCAAGCTTGTCCTGTTTGGTGGAGATGATATTTAATAAAATAAGTAGAAATCCACTAAAAGTTTTGTTTGGTTATCTTGCAATCCCGAGATAATCGTCTCCATGCTCCAAATCCATTTTAAAGCCATTTTTAAGGCATTTCGCGCATACATGAAATGAACACATTTTTCTCCAAAACTATAACAGATGCAAGCTTGTCCTGTTTGGTGGAGATAATATTTAATAAAATAAGTAGAAATCTACTAAAAGTTTCGTTTGTTTATATTGCCATCCTGAGATAATCGTCTCCATGCTCCAAATCCATTTTAAAGCCATTTTTAAGGCATTTTGCGCATACATGAAATGAACACATTTTTCTCCAAAACTATAACACATGCAAGCTTGTCCTGTTTGGTGGAGATGATATTTAATAAAATAAGTAGAAATCCACTAAAAGTTTTGTTTGGTTATCTTGCAATCCCGAGATAATCGTCTCCATGCTCCAAATCCATTTTAAAGCCATTTTTAAGGCATTTCGCGCATACATGAAATGAACACATTTTTCTCCAAAACTTTAACAGATGCAAGCTTGTCCTGTTTGGTGGAGATGATATTTAATAAAATAAGTAGAAATCCACTAAAAGTTTTGTTTGGTTATATTGCAATCCCGAGATAATCGTCTCCATGCTCCAAATCCATTTTAAAGCCATTTTTAAGGCATTTCGCGCATACATGAAATGAACACATTTTTCTCCAAAACTATAACAGATGCAAGCTTGTCCTGTTTGGTGGAGATGATATTTAATAAAATAAGTAGAAATCCACTAAAAGTTTTGTTTGGTTATCTTGCAATCCCGAGATAATCGTCTCCATGCTCCAAGTCCATTTTAAAGCCATTTTTAAGGCATTTCGCGCATACATGAAATGAACACATTTTTCTCCAAAACTATAACAGATGCAAGCTTGTCCTGTTTGGTGGAGATGATATTTAATAAAATAAGTAGAAATCCACTAAAAGTTTTGTTTGGTTATCTTGCAATCCCGAGATAATCGTCTCCATGCTCCAAATCCATTTTAAAGCCATTTTTAAGGCATTTCGCGCATACATGAAATGAACACATTTTTCTCCAAAACTTTAACAGATGCAAGCTTGTCCTGTTTGGTGGAGATGATATTTAATAAAATAAGTAGAAATCCACTAAAAGTTTTGTTTGGTTATCTTGCAATCCCGAGATAATCGTCTCCATGCTCCAAATCCATTTTAAAGCCATTTTTAAGGCATTTCGCGCATACATGAAATGAACACATTTTTCTCCAAAACTATAACAGATGCAAGCTTGTCCTGTTTGGTGGAGATGATATTTAATAAAATAAGTAGAAATCCACTAAAAGTTTTGTTTGGTTATCTTGCAATCCCGAGATAATCGTCTCCATGCTCCAAATCCATTTTAAAGCCATTTTTAAGGCATTTCGCGCATACATGAAATGAACACATTTTTCTCCAAAACTATAACAGATGCAAGCTTGTCCTGTTTGGTGGAGATGATATTTAATAAAATAAGTAGAAATCCACTAAAAGTTTTGTTTGGTTATCTTGCAATCCCGAGATAATCGTCTCCATGCTCCAAATCCATTTTAAAGCCATTTTTAAGGCATTTCGCGCATACATGAAATGAACACATTTTTCTCCAAAACTATAACAGATGCAAGCTTGTCCTGTTTGGTGGAGATAATATTTAATAAAATAAGTAGAAATCTACTAAAAGTTTCGTTTGTTTATATTGCCATCCTGAGATAATCGTCTCCATGCTCCAAATCCATTTTAAAGCCATTTTTAAGGCATTTTGCGCATACATGAAATGAACACATTTTTCTCCAAAACTATAACACATGCAAGCTTGTCCTGTTTGGTGGAGATGATATTTAATAAAATAAGTAGAAATCCACTAAAAGTTTTGTTTGGTTATCTTGCAATCCCGAGATAATCGTCTCCATGCTCCAAATCCATTTTAAAGCCATTTTTAAGGCATTTCGCGCATACATGAAATGAACACATTTTTCTCCAAAACTTTAACAGATGCAAGCTTGTCCTGTTTGGTGGAGATGATATTTAATAAAATAAGTAGAAATCCACTAAAAGTTTTGTTTGGTTATATTGCAATCCCGAGATAATCGTCTCCATGCTCCAAATCCATTTTAAAGCCATTTTTAAGGCATTTCGCGCATACATGAAATGAACACATTTTTCTCCAAAACTATAACAGATGCAAGCTTGTCCTGTTTGGTGGAGATGATATTTAATAAAATAAGTAGAAATCCACTAAAAGTTTTGTTTGGTTATCTTGCAATCCCGAGATAATCGTCTCCATGCTCCAAATCCATTTTAAAGCCATTTTTAAGGCATTTCGCGCATACATGAAATGAACACATTTTTCTCCAAAACTATAACAGATGCAAGCTTGTCCTGTTTGGTGGAGATAATATTTAATAAAATAAGTAGAAATCTACTAAAAGTTTCGTTTGTTTATATTGCCATCCTGAGATAATCGTCTCCATGCTCCAAATCCATTTTAAAGCCATTTTTAAGGCATTTTGTGCATACATGAAATGAACACATTTTTCTCCAAAACTATAACACATGCAAGCTTGTCCTGTTTGGTGGACATGATATTTAATAAAATAAGTAGAAATCCACTAAACGTTTTGTTTGGTTATCTTGCAATCCCGAGATAATCGTCTCAATGCTCCAAATCCATTTTAAAGCCATTTTTAAGGCATTTCGCGCATACATGAAATGAACACATTTTTCTCCAAAACTATAACAGATGCAAGCTTGTCCTGTTTGGTGGAGATGATATTTAATAAAATAAGTAGAAATCCACTAAAAGTTTTGTTTGGTTATATTGCAATCCCGAGATAATCGTCTCCATGCTCCAAATCCATTTTAAAGCCATTGTTAAGGCATTTCGCGCATACATGAAATGAACACATTTTTCTCCAAAACTATAACAGATGCAAGCTTGTCCTGTTTGGTGGAGATGATATTTAATAAAATAAGTAGAAATCCACTAAAAGTTTTGTTTGGTTATCTTGCAATCCCGAGATAATCGTCTCCATGCTCCAAATCCATTTTAAAGCCATTTTTAAGGCATTTCGCGCATACATGAAATGAACACATTTTTCTCCAAAACTATAACAGATGCAAGCTTGTCCTGTTTGGTGGAGATGATATTTAATAAAATAAGTAGAAATCCACTAAAAGTTTTGTTTGGTTATCTTGCAATCCCGAGATAATCGTCTCCATGCTCCAAATCCATTTTAAAGCCATTTTTAAGGCATTTCGCGCATACATGAAATGAACACATTTTTCTCCAAAACTATAACAGATGCAAGCTTGTCCTGTTTGGTGGAGATGATATTTAATAAAATAAGTAGAAATCCACTAAAAGTTTTGTTTGGTTATATTGCAATCCCGAGATAATCGTCTCCATGCTCCAAATCCATTTTAAAGCCATTTTTAAGGCATTTCGCGCATACATGAAATGAACACATTTTTCTCCAAAACTATAACAGATGCAAGCTTGTCCTGTTTGGTGGAGATGATATTTAATAAAATAAGTAGAAATCCACTAAAAGTTTTGTTTGGTTATCTTGCAATCCCGAGATAATCGTCTCCATGCTCCAAATCCATTTTAAAGCCATTTTTAAGGCATTTCGCGCATACATGAAATGAACACATTTTTCTCCAAAACTATAACAGATGCAAGCTTGTCCTGTTTGGTGGAGATGATATTTAATAAAATAAGTAGAAATCCACTAAAAGTTTTGTTTGGTTATCTTGCAATCCCGAGATAATCGTCTCCATGCTCCAAATCCATTTTAAAGCCATTTTTAAGGCATTTCGCGCATACATGAAATGAACACATTTTTCTCCAAAACTTTAACAGATGCAAGCTTGTCCTGTTTGGTGGAGATGATATTTAATAAAATAAGTAGAAATCCACTAAAAGTTTTGTTTGGTTATCTTGCAATCCCGAGATAATCGTCTCCATGCTCCAAATCCATTTTAAAGCCATTTTTAAGGCATTTCGCGCATACATGAAATGAACACATTTTTCTCCAAAACTATAACAGATGCAAGCTTGTCCTGTTTGGTGGAGATGATATTTAATAAAATAAGTAGAAATCCACTAAAAGTTTTGTTTGGTTATCTTGCAATCCCGAGATAATCGTCTCCATGCTCCAAATCCATTTTAAAGCCATTTTTAAGGCATTTCGCGCATACATGAAATGAACACATTTTTCTCCAAAACTATAACAGATGCAAGCTTGTCCTGTTTGGTGGAGATGATATTTAATAAAATAAGTAGAAATCCACTAAAAGTTTTGTTTGGTTATCTTGCAATCCCGAGATAATCGTCTCCATGCTCCAAATCCATTTTAAAGCCATTTTTAAGGCATTTCGCGCATACATGAAATGAACACATTTTTCTCCAAAACTATAACAGATGCAAGCTTGTCCTGTTTGGTGGAGATAATATTTAATAAAATAAGTAGAAATCTACTAAAAGTTTCGTTTGTCTATATTGCCATCCTGAGATAATCGTCTCCATGCTCCAAATCCATTTTAAAGCCATTTTTAAGGCATTTTGCGCATACATGAAATGAACACATTTTTCTCCAAAACTATAACACATGCAAGCTTGTCCTGTTTGGTGGAGATGATATTTAATAAAATAAGTAGAAATCCACTAAAAGTTTTGTTTGGTTATCTTGCAATCCCGAGATAATCGTCTCCATGCTCCAAATCCATTTTAAAGCCATTTTTAAGGCATTTCGCGCATACATGAAATGAACACATTTTTCTCCAAAACTATAACAGATGCAAGCTTGTCCTGTTTGGTGGAGATGATATTTAATAAAATAAGTAGAAATCCACTAAAAGTTTTGTTTGGTTATCTTGCAATCCCGAGATAATCGTCTCCATGCTCCAAATCTATTTTAAAGCCATTTTTAAGGCATTTCGCGCATACATGAAATGAACACATTTTTCTCCAAAACTATAACAGATGCAAGCTTGTCCTGTTTGGTGGAGATGATATTTAATAAAATAAGTAGAAATCCACTAAAAGTTTTGTTTGGTTATCTTGCAATCCCGAGATAATCGTCTCCATGCTCCAAATCCATTTTAAAGCCATTTTTAAGGCATTTCGCGCATACATGAAATGAACACATTTTTCTCCAAAACTATAACAGATGCAAGCTTGTCCTGTTTGGTGGAGATGATATTTAATAAAATAAGTAGAAATCCACTAAAAGTTTTGTTTGGTTATCTTGCAATCCCGAGATAATCGTCTCCATGCTCCAAATCCATTTTAAAGCCATTTTTAAGGCATTTCGCGCATACATGAAATGAACACATTTTTCTCCAAAACTATAACAGATGCAAGCTTGTCCTGTTTGGTGGAGATGATATTTAATAAAATAAGTAGAAATCCACTAAAAGTTTTGTTTGGTTATCTTGCAATCCCGAGATAATCGTCTCCATGCTCCAAATCCATTTTAAAGCCATTTTTAAGGCATTTCGCGCATACATGAAATGAACACATTTTTCTCCAAAACTATAACAGATGCAAGCTTGTCCTGTTTGGTGGAGATGATATTTAATAAAATAAGTAGAAATCCACTAAAAGTTTTGTTTGGTTATCTTGCAATCCCGAGATAATCGTCTCCATGCTCCAAATCCATTTTAAAGCCATTTTTAAGGCATTTCGCGCATACATGAAATGAACACATTTTTCTCCAAAACTATAACAGATGCAAGCTTGTCCTGTTTGGTGGAGATGATATTTAATAAAATAAGTAGAAATCCACTAAAAGTTTTGTTTGGTTATCTTGCAATCCCGAGATAATCGTCTCCATGCTCCAAATCCATTTTAAAGCCATTTTTAAGGCATTTCGCGCATACATGAAATGAACACATTTTTCTCCAAAACTATAACAGATGCAAGCTTGTCCTGTTTGGTGGAGATGATATTTAATAAAATAAGTAGAAATCCACTAAAAGTTTTGTTTGGTTATCTTGCAATCCCGAGATAATCGTCTCCATGGTCCAAATCCATTTTAAAGCCATTTTTAAGGCATTTCGCGCATACATGAAATGAACACATTTTTCTCCAAAACTATAACAGATGCAAGCTTGTCCTGTTTGGTGGAGATGATATTTAATAAAATAAGTAGAAATCCACTAAAAGTTTTGTTTGGTTATCTTGCAATCCCGAGATAATCGTCTCCATGCTCCAAATCCATTTTAAAGCCATTTTTAAGGCATTTCGCGCATACATGAAATGAACACATTTTTCTCCAAAACTATAACAGATGCAAGCTTGTCCTGTTTGGTGGAGATGATATTTAATAAAATAAGTAGAAATCCACTAAAAGTTTTGTTTGGTTATCTTGCAATCCCGAGATAATCGTCTCCATGCTCCAAATCCATTTTAAAGCCATTTTAAGGCATTTCGCGCATACATGAAATGAACACATTTTTCTCCAAAACTATAACAGATGCAAGCTTGTCCTGTTTGGTGGAGATGATATTTAATAAAATAAGTAGAAATCCACTAAAAGTTTTGTTTGGTTATCTTGCAATCCCGAGATAATCGTCTCCATGCTCCAAATCCATTTTAAAGCCATTTTTAAGGCATTTCGCGCATACATGAAATGAACACATTTTTCTCCAAAACTATAACAGATGCAAGCTTGTCCTGTTTGGTGGAGATAATATTTAATAAAATAAGTAGAAATCTACTAAAAGTTTCGTTTGTTTATATTGCCATCCTGAGATAATCGTCTCCATGCTCCAAATCCATTTTAAAGCCATTTTTAAGGCATTTCGCGCATACATGAAATGAACACATTTTTCTCCAAAACTATAACAGATGCAAGCTTGTCCTGTTTGGTGGAGATGATATTTAATAAAATAAGTAGAAATCCACTAAAAGTTTTGTTTGGTTATCTTGCAATCCCGAGATAATCGTCTCCATGCTCCAAATCCATTTTAAAGCCATTTTTAAGGCATTTCGCGCATACATGAAATGAACACATTTTTCTCCAAAACTATAACAGATGCAAGCTTGTCCTGTTTGGTGGAGATGATATTTAATAAAATAAGTAGAAATCCACTAAAAGTTTTGTTTGGTTATATTGCAATCCCGAGATAATCGTCTCCATGCTCCAAATCCATTTTAAAGCCATTTTTAAGGCATTTCGCGCATACATGAAATGAACACATTTTTCTCCAAAATTATAACAGATGCAAGCTTGTCCTGTTTGGTGGAGATGATATATAATAAAATAAGTAGAAATCCACTAAAAGTTTTGTTTGGTTATCTTGCAATCCCGAGATAATCGTCTCCATGCACCAAATCCATTTTAAAGCCATTTTTAAGGCATTTCGCGCATACATGAAATGAACACATTTTTCTCCAAAACTATAACAGATGCAAGCTTGTCCTGTTTGGTGGAGATAATATTTAATAAAATAAGTAGAAATCTACTAAAAGTTTCGTTTGTTTATATTGCCATCCTGAGATAATCGTCTCCATGCTCCAAATCCATTTTAAAGCCATTTCAAAGGCATTTTGCGCATACATGAAATGAACACATTTTTCTCCAAAACTATAACACATGCAAGCTTGTCCTGTTTGGTGGAGATGATATTTAATAAAATAAGTAGAAATCCACTAAAAGTTTTGTTTGGTTATCTTGCAATCCCGAGATAATCGTCTCCATGCTCCAAATCCATTTTAAAGCCATTTTTAAGGCATTTCGCGCATACATGAAATGAACACATTTTTCTCCAAAACTATAACAGATGCAAGCTTGTCCTGTTTGGTGGAGATGATATTTAATAAAATAAGTAGAAATCCACTAAAAGTTTTGTTTGGTTATCTTGCAATCCCGAGATAATCGTCTCCATGCTCCAAATCCATTTTAAAGCCATTTTTAAGGCATTTTGCGCATACATGAAATGAACACATTTTTCTCCAAAACTATAACAGATGCAAGCTTGTCCTGTTTGGTGGAGATGATATTTAATAAAATAAGTAGAAATCCACTAAAAGTTTTGTTTGGTTATCTTGCAATCCCGAGATAATCGTCTCCATGCTCCAAATCCATTTTAAAGCCATTTTTAAGGCATTTCGCGCATACATGAAATGAACACATTTTTCTCCAAAACTATAACAGATGCAAGCTTGTCCTGTTTGGTGGAGATGATATTTAATAAAATAAGTAGAAATCCACTAAAAGTTTTGTTTGGTTATCTTGCAATCCCGAGATAATCGTCTCCATGCTCCAAATCCATTTTAAAGCCATTTTTAAGGCATTTCGCGCATACATGAAATGAACACATTTTTCTCCAAAACTATAACAGATGCAAGCTTGTCCTGTTTGGTGGAGATGATATTTAATAAAATAAGTAGAAATCCACTAAAAGTTTTGTTTGGTTATCTTGCAATCCCGAGATAATTGTCTCCATGCACCAAATCCATTTTAAAGCCATTTTTAAGGCATTTCGCGCATACATGAAATGAACACATTTTTCTCCAAAACTATAACAGATGCAAGCTTGTCCTGTTTGGTGGAGATAATATTTAATAAAATAAGTAGAAATCTACTAAAAGTTTCGTTTGTTTATATTGCCATCCTGAGATAATCGTCTCCATGCTCCAAATCCATTTTAAAGCCATTTCAAAGGCATTTTGCGCATACATGAAATGAACACATTTTTCTCCAAAACTATAACACATGCAAGCTTGTCCTGTTTGGTGGAGATGATATTTAATAAAATAAGTAGAAATCCACTAAAAGTTTTGTTTGGTTATCTTGCAATCCCGAGATAATCGTCTCCATGCTCCAAATCCATTTTAAAGCCATTTTTAAGGCATTTCGCGCATACATGAAATGAACACATTTTTCTCCAAAACTATAACAGATGCAAGCTTGTCCTGTTTGGTGGAGATGATATTTAATAAAATAAGTAGAAATCCACTAAAAGTTTTGTTTGGTTATCTTGCAATCCCGAGATAATCGTCTCCATGCTCCAAATCCATTTTAAAGCCATTTTTAAAGCATTTTGCGCATACATGAAATGAACACATTTTTCTCCAAAACTATAACAGATGCAAGCTTGTCCTGTTTGGTGGAGATGATATTTAATAAAATAAGTAGAAATCCACTAAAAGTTTTGTTTGGTTATCTTGCAATCCCGAGATAATCGTCTCCATGCTCCAAATCCATTTTAAAGCCATTTTTAAGGCATTTCGCGCATACATGAAATGAACACATTTTTCTCCAAAACTATAACAGATGCAAGCTTGTCCTGTTTGGTGGAGATGATATTTAATAAAATAAGTAGAAATCCACTAAAAGTTTTGTTTGGTTATCTTGCAATCCCGAGATAATCGTCTCCATGCTCCAAATCCATTTTAAAGCCATTTTTAAGGCATTTCGCGCATACATGAAATGAACACATTTTTCTCCAAAACTATAACAGATGCAAGCTTGTCCTGTTTGGTGGAGATGATATTTAATAAAATAAGTAGAAATCCACTAAAAGTTTTGTTTGGTTATCTTGCAATCCCGAGATAATCGTCTCCATGCTCCAAATCCATTTTAAAGCCATTTTTAAGGCATTTCGCGCATACATGAAATGAACACATTTTTCTCCAAAACTATAACAGATGCAAGCTTGTCCTGTTTGGTGGAGATGATATTTAATAAAATAAGTAGAAATCCACTAAAAGTTTTGTTTGGTTATCTTGCAATCCCGAGATAATCGTCTCCATGCTCCAAATCCATTTTAAAGCCATTTTTAAGGCATTTCGCGCATACATGAAATGAACACATTTTTCTCCAAAACTATAACAGATGCAAGCTTGTCCTGTTTGGTGGAGATGATATTTAATAAAATAAGTAGAAATCCACTAAACGTTTTGTTTGGTTATCTTGCAATCCCGAGATAATCGTCTCCATGCTCCAAATCCATTTTAAAGCCATTTTTAAGGCATTTCGCGCATACATGAAATGAACACATTTTTCTCCAAAACTATAACAGATGCAAGCTTGTCCTGTTTGGTGGAGATGATATTTAATAAAATAAGTAGAAATCCACTAAAAGTTTTGTTTGGTTATCTTGCAATCCCGAGATAATCGTCTCCATGCTCCAAATCCATTTTAAAGCCATTTCAAAGGCATTTTGCGCATACATGAAATTAACACATTTTTCTCCAAAACTATAACACATGCAAGCTTGTCCTGTTTGGTGGAGATTATATTTAATAAAATAAGTAGAAATCCACTAAAAGTTTTGTTTGGTTATCTTGCAATCCCGAGATAATCGTCTCCATGCTCCAAATCCATTTTAAAGCCATTTTTAAGGCATTTCGCGCATACATGAAATGAACACATTTTTCTCCAAAACTATAACAGATGCAAGCTTGTCCTGTTTGGTGGAGATGATATTTAATAAAATAAGTAGAAATCCACTAAAAGTTTTGTTTGGTTATCTTGCAATCCCGAGATAATCGTCTCCATGCTCCAAATCCATTTTAAAGCCATTTTTAAGGCATTTCGCGCATACATGAAATGAACACATTTTTCTCCAAAACTATAACAGATGCAAGCTTGTCCTGTTTGGTGGAGATGATATTTAATAAAATAAGTAGAAATCCACTAAACGTTTTGTTTGGTTATCTTGCAATCCCGAGATAATCGTCTCCATGCTCCAAATCCATTTTAAAGCCATTTTTAAGGCATTTCGCGCATACATGAAATGAACACATTTTTCTCCAAAACTATAACAGATGCAAGCTTGTCCTGTTTGGTGGAGATGATATTTAATAAAATAAGTAGAAATCCACTAAAAGTTTTGTTTGGTTATATTGCAATCCCGAGATAATCGTCTCCATGCTCCAAATCCATTTTAAAGCCATTTTTAAGGCATTTCGCGCATACATGAAATGAACACATTTTTCTCCAAAACTATAACAGATGCAAGCTTGTCCTGTTTGGTGGAGATGATATTTAATAAAATAAGTAGAAATCCACTAAAAGTTTTGTTTGGTTATCTTGCAATCCCGAGATAATCGTCTCCATGCTCCAAATCCATTTTAAAGCCATTTTTAAGGCATTTCGCGCATACATGAAATGAACACATTTTTCTCCAAAACTATAACAGATGCAAGCTTGTCCTGTTTGGTGGAGATGATATTTAATAAAATAAGTAGAAATCCACTAAAAGTTTTGTTTGGTTATCTTGCAATCCCGAGATAATCGTCTCCATGCTCCAAATCCATTTTAAAGCCATTTTTAAGGCATTTCGCGCATACATGAAATGAACACATTTTTCTCCAAAACTATAACAGATGCAAGCTTGTCCTGTTTGGTGGAGATGATATTTAATAAAATAAGTAGAAATCCACTAAAAGTTTTGTTTGGTTATATTGCAATCCCGAGATAATCGTCTCCATGCTCCAAATCCATTTTAAAGCCATTTTTAAAGCATTTCGCGCATACATGAAATGAACACATTTTTCTCCAAAACTATAACAGATGCAAGCTTGTCCTGTTTGGTGGAGATGATATTTAATAAAATAAGTAGAAATCCACTAAAAGTTTTGTTTGGTTATCTTGCAATCCCGAGATAATCGTCTCCATGCTCCAAATCCATTTAAAGCCATTTTTAAGGCATTTCGCGCATACATGAAATGAACACATTTTTCTCCAAAACTATAACAGATGCAAGCTTGTCCTGTTTGGTGGAGATGATATTTAATAAAATAAGTAGAAATCCACTAAAAGTTTTGTTTGGTTATCTTGCAATCCCGAGATAATCGTCTCCATGCTCCAAATCCATTTTAAAGCCATTTTTAAGGCATTTCGCGCATACATGAAATGAACACATTTTTCTCCAAAACTTTAACAGATGCAAGCTTGTCCTGTTTGGTGGAGATGATATTTAATAAAATAAGTAGAAATCCACTAAAAGTTTTGTTTGGTTATCTTGCAATCCCGAGATAATCGTCTCCATGCTCCAAATCCATTTTAAAGCCATTTTTAAGGCATTTCGCGCATACATGAAATGAACACATTTTTCTCCAAAACTATAACAGATGCAAGCTTGTCCTGTTTGGTGGAGATGATATTTAATAAAATAAGTAGAAATCCACTAAAAGTTTTGTTTGGTTATCTTGCAATCCCGAGATAATCGTCTCCATGCTCCAAATCCATTTTAAAGCCATTTTTAAGGCATTTCGCGCATACATGAAATTAACACATTTTTCTCCAAAACTATAACACATGCAAGCTTGTCCTGTTTGGTGGAGATTATATTTAATAAAATAAGTAGAAATCCACTAAAAGTTTTGTTTGGTTATCTTGCAATCCCGAGATAATCGTCTCCATGCTCCAAATCCATTTTAAAGCCATTTTTAAGGCATTTCGCGCATACATGAAATGAACACATTTTTCTCCAAAACTATAACAGATGCAAGCTTGTCCTGTTTGGTGGAGATGATATTTAATAAAATAAGTAGAAATCCACTAAAAGTTTTGTTTGGTTATCTTGCAATCCCGAGATAATCGTCTCCATGCTCCAAATCCATTTTAAAGCCATTTTTAAGGCATTTCGCGCATACATGAAATGAACACATTTTTCTCCAAAACTATAACAGATGCAAGCTTGTCCTGTTTGGTGGAGATGATATTTAATAAAATAAGTAGAAATCCACTAAACGTTTTGTTTGGTTATCTTGCAATCCCGAGATAATCGTCTCCATGCTCCAAATCCATTTTAAAGCCATTTTTAAGGCATTTCGCGCATACATGAAATGAACACATTTTTCTCCAAAACTATAACAGATGCAAGCTTGTCCTGTTTGGTGGAGATGATATTTAATAAAATAAGTAGAAATCCACTAAAAGTTTTGTTTGGTTATATTGCAATCCCGAGATAATCGTCTCCATGCTCCAAATCCATTTTAAAGCCATTTTTAAGGCATTTCGCGCATACATGAAATGAACACATTTTTCTCCAAAACTATAACAGATGCAAGCTTGTCCTGTTTGGTGGAGATGATATTTAATAAAATAAGTAGAAATCCACTAAAAGTTTTGTTTGGTTATCTTGCAATCCCGAGATAATCGTCTCCATGCTCCAAATCCATTTTAAAGCCATTTTTAAGGCATTTCGCGCATACATGAAATGAACACATTTTTCTCCAAAACTATAACAGATGCAAGCTTGTCCTGTTTGGTGGAGATGATATTTAATAAAATAAGTAGAAATCCACTAAAAGTTTTGTTTGGTTATCTTGCAATCCCGAGATAATCGTCTCCATGCTCCAAATCCATTTTAAAGCCATTTTTAAGGCATTTCGCGCATACATGAAATGAACACATTTTTCTCCAAAACTATAACAGATGCAAGCTTGTCCTGTTTGGTGGAGATGATATTTAATAAAATAAGTAGAAATCCACTAAAAGTTTTGTTTGGTTATATTGCAATCCCGAGATAATCGTCTCCATGCTCCAAATCCATTTTAAAGCCATTTTTAAAGCATTTCGCGCATACATGAAATGAACACATTTTTCTCCAAAACTATAACAGATGCAAGCTTGTCCTGTTTGGTGGAGATGATATTTAATAAAATAAGTAGAAATCCACTAAAAGTTTTGTTTGGTTATCTTGCAATCCCGAGATAATCGTCTCCATGCTCCAAATCCATTTAAAGCCATTTTTAAGGCATTTCGCGCATACATGAAATGAACACATTTTTCTCCAAAACTATAACAGATGCAAGCTTGTCCTGTTTGGTGGAGATGATATTTAATAAAATAAGTAGAAATCCACTAAAAGTTTTGTTTGGTTATCTTGCAATCCCGAGATAATCGTCTCCATGCTCCAAATCCATTTTAAAGCCATTTTTAAGGCATTTCGCGCATACATGAAATGAACACATTTTTCTCCAAAACTTTAACAGATGCAAGCTTGTCCTGTTTGGTGGAGATGATATTTAATAAAATAAGTAGAAATCCACTAAAAGTTTTGTTTGGTTATCTTGCAATCCCGAGATAATCGTCTCCATGCTCCAAATCCATTTTAAAGCCATTTTTAAGGCATTTCGCGCATACATGAAATGAACACATTTTTCTCCAAAACTATAACAGATGCAAGCTTGTCCTGTTTGGTGGAGATGATATTTAATAAAATAAGTAGAAATCCACTAAAAGTTTTGTTTGGTTATCTTGCAATCCCGAGATAATCGTCTCCATGCTCCAAATCCATTTTAAAGCCATTTTTAAGGCATTTCGCGCATACATGAAATTAACACATTTTTCTCCAAAACTATAACACATGCAAGCTTGTCCTGTTTGGTGGAGATTATATTTAATAAAATAAGTAGAAATCCACTAAAAGTTTTGTTTGGTTATCTTGCAATCCCGAGATAATCGTCTCCATGCTCCAAATCCATTTTAAAGCCATTTTTAAGGCATTTCGCGCATACATGAAATGAACACATTTTTCTCCAAAACTATAACAGATGCAAGCTTGTCCTGTTTGGTGGAGATGATATTTAATAAAATAAGTAGAAATCCACTAAAAGTTTTGTTTGGTTATCTTGCAATCCCGAGATAATCGTCTCCATGCTCCAAATCCATTTTAAAGCCATTTTTAAGGCATTTCGCGCATACATGAAATGAACACATTTTTCTCCAAAACTATAACAGATGCAAGCTTGTCCTGTTTGGTGGAGATGATATTTAATAAAATAAGTAGAAATCCACTAAACGTTTTGTTTGGTTATCTTGCAATCCCGAGATAATCGTCTCCATGCTCCAAATCCATTTTAAAGCCATTTTTAAGGCATTTCGCGCATACATGAAATGAACACATTTTTCTCCAAAACTATAACAGATGCAAGCTTGTCCTGTTTGGTGGAGATGATATTTAATAAAATAAGTAGAAATCCACTAAAAGTTTTGTTTGGTTATATTGCAATCCCGAGATAATCGTCTCCATGCTCCAAATCCATTTTAAAGCCATTTTTAAGGCATTTCGCGCATACATGAAATGAACACATTTTTCTCCAAAACTATAACAGATGCAAGCTTGTCCTGTTTGGTGGAGATGATATTTAATAAAATAAGTAGAAATCCACTAAAAGTTTTGTTTGGTTATCTTGCAATCCCGAGATAATCGTCTCCATGCTCCAAATCCATTTTAAAGCCATTTTTAAGGCATTTCGCGCATACATGAAATGAACACATTTTTCTCCAAAACTATAACAGATGCAAGCTTGTCCTGTTTGGTGGAGATGATATTTAATAAAATAAGTAGAAATCCACTAAAAGTTTTGTTTGGTTATCTTGCAATCCCGAGATAATCGTCTCCATGCTCCAAATCCATTTTAAAGCCATTTTTAAGGCATTTCGCGCATACATGAAATGAACACATTTTTCTCCAAAACTATAACAGATGCAAGCTTGTCCTGTTTGGTGGAGATGATATTTAATAAAATAAGTAGAAATCCACTAAAAGTTTTGTTTGGTTATATTGCAATCCCGAGATAATCGTCTCCATGCTCCAAATCCATTTTAAAGCCATTTTTAAAGCATTTCGCGCATACATGAAATGAACACATTTTTCTCCAAAACTATAACAGATGCAAGCTTGTCCTGTTTGGTGGAGATGATATTTAATAAAATAAGTAGAAATCCACTAAAAGTTTTGTTTGGTTATCTTGCAATCCCGAGATAATCGTCTCCATGCTCCAAATCCATTTAAAGCCATTTTTAAGGCATTTCGCGCATACATGAAATGAACACATTTTTCTCCAAAACTATAACAGATGCAAGCTTGTCCTGTTTGGTGGAGATGATATTTAATAAAATAAGTAGAAATCCACTAAAAGTTTTGTTTGGTTATCTTGCAATCCCGAGATAATCGTCTCCATGCTCCAAATCCATTTTAAAGCCATTTTTAAGGCATTTCGCGCATACATGAAATGAACACATTTTTCTCCAAAACTATAACAGATGCAAGCTTGTCCTGTTTGGTGGAGATGATATTTAATAAAATAAGTAGAAATCCACTAAAAGTTTTGTTTGGTTATCTTGCAATCCCGAGATAATCGTCTCCATGCTCCAAATCCATTTTAAAGCCATTTTTAAGGCATTTCGCGCATACATGAAATGAACACATTTTTCTCCAAACCTATAACAGATGCAAGCTTGTCCTGTTTGGTGGAGATGATATTTAATAAAATAAGTAGAAATCCACTAAAAGTTTTGTTTGGTTATCTTGCAATCCCGAGATAATCGTCTCCATGCTCCAAATCCATTTTAAAGCCATTTTTAAGGCATTTCGCGCATACATGAAATGAACACATTTTTCTCCAAAACTATAACAGATGCAAGCTTGTCCTGTTTGGTGGAGATAATATTTAATAAAATAAGTAGAAATCTACTAAAAGTTTCGTTTGTTTATATTGCCATCCTGAGATAATCGTCTCCATGCTCCAAATCCATTTTAAAGCCATTTTTAAGGCATTTTGCGCATACATGAAATGAACACATTTTTCTCCAAAACTATAACACATGCAAGCTTGTCCTGTTTGGTGGAGATGATATTTAATAAAATAAGTAGAAATCCACTAAAAGTTTTGTTTGGTTATCTTGCAATCCCGAGATAATCGTCTCCATGCTCCAAATCCATTTTAAAGCCATTTTTAAGGCATTTCGCGCATACATGAAATGAACACATTTTTCTCCAAAACTATAACAGATGCAAGCTTGTCCTGTTTGGTGGAGATGATATTTAATAAAATAAGTAGAAATCCACTAAAAGTTTTGTTTGGTTATCTTGCAATCCCGAGATAATCGTCTCCATGCTCCAAATCCATTTTAAAGCCATTTTTAAGGCATTTCGCGCATACATGAAATGAACACATTTTTCTCCAAAACTATAACAGATGCAAGCTTGTCCTGTTTGGTGGAGATTAGTGATGAGCGAGCATGCTTGTAACTACTCGGTACTCGCACGAGTATCGCTGTACTCGGGCTGCTCGGCGGGTACCGAGTAATTTTGCAATACTCGTGCTTTACTCGTGGTCTTCATCCCTGCATGTTGGCGCTCTTTTGAGAGCCAGCCCTCATGCAGGGATTGGCTGGCAGACCACTGCAATGCCACAGCCCTGTTAGTTGTGGAATTGCAGTGATTGGCCGGCCTGCACAGCGTGACCGAGCCTTTATACCGGCCGGCGCGCTGTGCTCTGTACACAGCCATCTCATATTCCCTGCTTTCCACGCCCACAGGCGCCTATGATTGGTTGCAGTGAGACACGCCCCCACGCTGAGTGACAGGTGTCACACTGCACCCAATCACAGCAGCCGGTGGGCGTGTCTATACTGTGCAGTAAAATAAATAAATAAATAATTAAAAAAACGGCGTGCGGTCCCCCCCAATTTTAATACCAGCCAGATAAAGCCATACAGCTGAAGGCTGGTATTCTCAGGATGGGGAGCCCCACGTTATGGGGAGCCCCCCACCCTAACAATATCAGTCAGCAGCTGGCCAGAATTGCCGCATACATTATATGCGACAATTCTGGGGCTGTACCCGGCTCTTCCCGATTTACCCTGGTGCGTTGGCAAATCGGGGTAATAAGGAGTTATTGGAAGCCCATTGCTGCCAATAAGTCCTAGATTAATCATGTCATGCGTCTATGAGACACCCTCCATGATTAATCTGTAAGTTACAGTAAATAAACACACACACCAGAAAAAATCCTTTATTAGAAATAAAAAACACACACATATACCCTGGTTCACCACTTTAATCAGCCCCAAAAAGCCCTCCTTGTCCGGCGTAATCCAGGATGATCCAGCGTCGCATCCAGCGCTGCTGCATGGAGGTGACCGGAGCCGCAGAAGACTCCGCCGCTCCGGTCACCTCCACACAGCAAATGAACACAGCCGCGCGATCAGCTGCTGTCACTGAGGTTACCCGCTGTCACCGCTGCATCCACCGGTGGCCGCGGGTAACCTCAGTGACAGCAGCTGATCGCGCGGCTGTGTTCATTTGCTGTGTGGAGGTGACCGGAGCGGCTGTGTGTGCTGCAGCTCCGGTCACCTCCATGCAGCAGCGCTGGATGCGACGCTGGATCATCCTGGATTACGCCGGACATGGAGGGCTTTTTCGGGCTGATTAAAGTGGTGAACCAGGGTATATGTGTGTGTTTTTATTTCTAATAAAGGATTTTTTCTGGTGTGTGTGTGTTTATTTACTGTAATTTACAGATTAATCATGGAGGGTGTCTCATAGACGCATGACATGATTAATCTAGGACTTATTGGCAGCTATGGGCTGCCAATAACTCCTTATTACCCCGATTTGCCAAAGCACCAGGGTAAATCGGGAAGAGCCGGGTACAGTCCCAGAACTGTCGCATATAATGTATGCGGCAATTCTGGGCGGCTGTTGGCTGATATTGTTAGGGTGGGGGGCTCCCCATAACGTGGAGCTCCCCATCCTGAGAATACCAGCCTTCAGCCGTATGGCTTTATCTGGCTGGTTTTAAAAATGGGGGGAACCGCACGCCGTTTTTTTTAATTATTTATTAATTTTAATTATTAATTTTAATTATTTATTAAATAATTAAAAAAAACGGCGTGCGGTTCCCCCCATTTTTAAAACCAGCCAGATAAAGCCATACGGCTGAAGGCTGGTATTCTCAGGATGGGGAGCTCCACGTTATGGGGAGCCCCCCACCCTAACAATATCAGCCAACAGCTGCCCAGAATTGCCGCATACATTATATGCGACAGTTCTGGGACTGTACCCGGCTCTTCCCGATTTACCCTGGTGCGTTGGCAAATCGGGGTAATAAGGAGTTAATGGCAGCCCATAGCTGCCACTAAATCCTAGATTAATCATGTCAGGCGTCTCCCCGAGATTCCTTCCATGATTAATCTGTAAATTACAGTTAAAAAACACACACATCCGAAAAATCCTTTATTAGAAATAAAAAACACTAACAAAGTCCCTCATTACCAATTTATTAACCCCGACAAACCCTCCATGTCCGGCGTACTCCACGGACTCCGGAGTCGCGTCCAGCTCTGCTGCATGGAAGTGACAGGAGCTGCAGAAGACACCACCGCTCCGGTCACCTCCACGCAGCTAATGAAGACAGCCGTGCGATCAGCTGAGCTGTCACTGAGGTTACCCGCTGTCACTGGATCCAGTGACGGCGGGTAACCTCAGTGACAGCTCAGCTGATCGCGCTACTCACCTCATTTGCTGCGTGGAAGTGACCGGAGCGGCTGTGTCTTCTGCAGCTCCGGTCACCTCTATGCAGCAGCGCAGGATGCGACGCTGGAACATCCTGGATGACGCCGGACATGGAGGGCTTTTTGGGGCTGATTAAAGTGGTGAACCAGGGAATGTGTGTGTGTTTTTTATTTCTAATAAAGGATTTTTCGGGTGTGTGTGTTTATTTACTGTAACTTACAGATTAATCATGGAGGGTGTCTCATAGACGCCTGACATGATTAATCTAGGATTTAGTGGCAGCTATGGGCTGCCATTAACTCCTTATTACCCCGATTTGCCAAAGCACCAGGGCAAATCGGGAAGAGCCGGGTACAGCCCCAGAACTGTCGCATATAATGTATGCGGCAATTCTGGGCGGCTGCTGACTGATATTGTTAGGCTGGGGGGCTCCCCATAACGTGGAGCTCCCCATCCTGAGAATACCAGCCTTCAGCCGTATGGCTTTATCTGGCTGGCATTAAAATGGGGGGGACCGCACGCCATTTTTTTTAAATTATTTATTAATTTATTTTACTGCACAGTATAGACACGCCCACCGGCTGCTGTGATTGGGTGCAGTGTGACACCTGTCACTCAGCGTGGGGGCGTGTCTCACTGCAACCAATCATAGGCACCGGTGGGCGGGGAAAGCAGGGAATAGGAGATTGTTTAATGAGCGGCCGGCTTTTTCAAAATAGTAAAAGCCGCCGGTCACCTCCACGCAGCTAATGAAGGGAATAGCGCGATCAGCTGCTGTCAGTCAGGTAACTCCCGGCCACCGCTGGATCCAGCGGTGCCGCGATTAACCTCAGTGACAGCAGCTGATCGCTCTACTCACCTCAGTTGGTGCATGGAGCTGACTGGAGCGGCGGTGAGTAGCGCGATCAGCTGAGCTGTCACTGAGGTTACCCGCGGCCACCGCTGCATCCACCGCTGGATCCAGGTAACCTCAGTGACAGCTCAGCTGATCGCTATACTCATCTCATTAGCTGCGTGGAGGTGACCGGAGCGGCGGTGTCTTCTGCAGCTCCTGTCACTTCCATGCAGCAGAGCTGGACGCGACGCTGGAGGACTGTGGAGTACGCCGGACATGGAGGGTTTGTCGGGGTTAATAAATTGGTAATGAGGGACTTTGTTAGTGTTTTTTATTTCTAATAAAGGATTTTTCGGGTGTGTGTGTTTTTTAACTGTAATTTACAGATTAATCATGGAAGGAATCTCGGGGAGACGCCTGACATGATTAATCTAGGACTTAGTGGCAGCTATGGGCTGCCATTAACTCCTTATTACCCCGATTTGCCAACGCACCAGGGTAAATCGGGAAGAGCCGGGTACAGCCCCAGAACTGTCGCATCTAATGTATGCGGCAATTCTGGGCGGCTGCTGACTGATATTGTTAGGGTGGGGGGCTCCCCATAACGTGGAGCTCCCCATCCTGAGAATACCAGCCTTCAGCCGTATGGCTTTATCTGGCTGGTATTAAAATTGGGGGGACCGCATGCCGTTTTTTTTAATTATTTAATTATTTATTTCACTGCACAGTATACACACACCGGCTGCTGTGATTGGTTGCAGTGAGACAGCTGTCACTCAGTGTGGGGGCGTGTCTCACTGCAACCAATCATAGGCGCCGAAAATCAGGACAGCAGAGAATACGAGATTGATTAATGAGCGGCCGGCTTTTTCAAAAGAGGAAAAGCCGCCGGAGTTTAGTGAACAGCTGTGCAGCGCCGCGGCAGTGATCGGGGAACGGTAAGTAAGAGAGAGGGGGGGGAACTGACCGACAGACTGTGAGAGGGGGACAGACAAGACAGAGAGAGACAGACCGACGGACTGAGGGAGATAGAATAAAAAAAAAAAAATGACCGACATCGCTAGTAAAAAGCACAAAACGTGCGTTTTGGACATCGGAGTGCCACACAAGGTTTTCATGTAAAATCTTTCATGTATTAATCTCAAAAAGTAACATACACCAGCTCTATCTCACTATTGGGTATGTGCCCTTAACATTTCCGCCATGAAAATTCATTTTGGTGTCATTTTGGAAGGTTTTCTGGTGAGTCCGTAAAAATGGCGTAAAACTCGGACAAAATTGTTCACATCTGTGACTTTTGAGTGATAAATGCTTCAAGGGGTCTTCCCCATGCTGATGCCATGTCATTTGAGCACTCTTCTGAGACTTTTGTGACATTTTTAGGGTTTCTCCATGCTGCCGGGGGGTCATTTCACAAAAATACTCGGGTCTCCCATAGGATAACATTGGGCTCGGTGCTCGGGCCGAGTACACGAGTATCTTGGGAGGCTCGGCCCGAGCTTCGAGCACCCGAGCTTTTTAGTACTCGCTCATCACTAGTGGAGATGATATTTAATAAAATAAGTAGAAATCCACTAAAAGTTTTGTTTGGTTATCTTGCAATCCCGAGATAATCGTCTCCATGCTCCAAATCCATTTTAAAGCCATTTTTAAGGCATTTCGCGCATACATGAAATGAACACATTTTTCTCCAAAACTTTAACAGATGCAAGCTTGTCCTGTTTGGTGGAGATGATATTTAATAAAATAAGTAGAAATCCACTAAAAGTTTTGTTTGGTTATCTTGTAATCCCGAGATAATCGTCTCCATGCTCCAAATCCATTTTAAAGCCATTTTTAAGGCATTTCGCGCATACATGAAATGAACACATTTTTCTCCAAAACTATAACAGATGCAAGCTTGTCCTGTTTGGTGGAGATGATATTTAATAAAATAAGTAGAAATCCACTAAAAGTTTTGTTTGGTTATCTTGCAATCCCGAGATAATCGTCTCCATGCTCCAAATCCATTTTAAAGCCATTTTTAAGGCATTTCGCGCATACATGAAATGAACACATTTTTCTCCAAAACTATAACAGATGCAAGCTTGTCCTGTTTGGTGGAGATGATATTTAATAAAATAAGTAGAAATCCACTAAAAGTTTTGTTTGGTTATCTTGCAATCCCGAGATAATCGTCTCCATGCTCCAAATCCATTTTAAAGCCATTTTTAAGGCATTTCGCGCATACATGAAATTAACACATTTTTCTCCAAAACTATAACAGATGCAAGCTTGTCCTGTTTGGTGGAGATAATATTTAATAAAATAAGTAGAAATCTACTAAAAGTTTCGTTTGTTTATATTGCCATCCTGAGATAATCGTCTCCATGCTCCAAATCCATTTTAAAGCCATTTTTAAGGCATTTTGCGCATACATGAAATGAACACATTTTTCTCCAAAACTATAACAGATGCAAGCTTGTCCTGTTTGGTGGAGATGATATTTAATAAAATAAGTAGAAATCCACTAAAAGTTTTGTTTGGTTATCTTGCAATCCCGAGATAATCGTCTCCATGCTCCAAATCCATTTTAAAGCCATTTTTAAGGCATTTCGCGCATACATGAAATGAACACATTTTTCTCCAAAACTATAACAGATGCAAGCTTGTCCTGTTTGGTGGAGATGATATTTAATAAAATAAGTAGAAATCCACTAAAAGTGTTTTTTGGTTATCTTGCAATCCCGAGATAATCGTTTCCATGCTCCAAATCCATTTTAAAGCCATTTTTAAGGCATTTCGCGCATACATGAAATGAACACATTTTTCTCCAAAACTATAACAGATGCAAGCTTGTCCTGTTTGGTGGAGATGATATTTAATAAAATAAGTAGAAATCCACTAAAAGTTTTGTTTGGTTATATTGCAATCCCGAGATAATCGTCTCCATGCTCCAAATCCATTTTAAAGCCATTTTTAAGGCATTTCGCGCATACATGAAATGAACACATTTTTCTCCAAAACTATAACAGATGAAAGCTTGTCCTGTTTGGTGGAGATGATATTTAATAAAATAAGTAGAAATCCACTAAAAGTTTTGTTTGGTTATCTTGCAATCCCGAGATAATCGTCTCCATGCTCCAAATCCATTTTAAAGCCATTTTTAAGGCATTTCGCGCATACATGAAATGAACACATTTTTCTCCAAAACTATAACAGATGCAAGCTTGTCCTGTTTGGTGGAGATGATATTTAATAAAATAAGTAGAAATCCACTAAAAGTTTTGTTTGGTTATCTTGCAATCCCGAGATAATCGTCTCCATGCTCCAAATCCATTTTAAAGCCATTTTTAAGGCATTTCGCGCATACATGAAATGAACACATTTTTCTCCAAAACTATAACAGATGCAAGCTTGTCCTGTTTGGTGGAGATGATATTTAATAAAATAAGTAGAAATCCACTAAAAGTTTTGTTTGGTTATCTTGCAATCCCGAGATAATCGTCTCCATGCTCCAAATCCATTTTAAAGCCATTTTTAAGGCATTTCGCGCATACATGAAATGAACACATTTTTCTCCAAAACTATAACAGATGCAAGCTTGTCCTGTTTGGTGGAGATGATATTTAATAAAATAAGTAGAAATCCACTAAAAGTTTTGTTTGGTTATCTTGCAATCCCGAGATAATCGTCTCCATGCTCCAAATCCATTTTAAAGCCATTTCAAAGGCATTTTGCGCATACATGAAATTAACACATTTTTCTCCAAAACTATAACACATGCAAGCTTGTCCTGTTTGGTGGAGATGATATTTAATAAAATAAGTAGAAATCCACTAAAAGTTTTGTTTGGTTATCTTGCAATCCCGAGATAATCGTCTCCATGCTCCAAATCCATTTTAAAGCCATTTTTAAGGCATTTCGCGCATACATGAAATAAACACATTTTTCTCCAAAACTATAACAGATGCAAGCTTGTCCTGTTTGGTGGAGATGATATTTAATAAAATAAGTAGAAATCCACTAAAAGTTTTGTTTGGTTATCTTGCAATCCCGAGATAATCGTCTCCATGCTCCAAATCCATTTTAAAGCCATTTTTAAGGCATTTCGCGCATACATGAAATGAACACATTTTTCTCCAAAACTATAACAGATGCAAGCTTGTCCTGTTTGGTGGAGATGATATTTAATAAAATAAGTAGAAATCCACTAAACGTTTTGTTTGGTTATCTTGCAATCCCGAGATAATCGTCTCCATGCTCCAAATCCATTTTAAAGCCATTTTTAAGGCATTTCGCGCATACATGAAATGAACACATTTTTCTCCAAAACTATAACAGATGCAAGCTTGTCCTGTTTGGTGGAGATGATATTTAATAAAATAAGTAGAAATCCACTAAAAGTTTTGTTTGGTTATATTGCAATCCCGAGATAATCGTCTCCATGCTCCAAATCCATTTTAAAGCCATTTTTAAGGCATTTCGCGCATACATGAAATGAACACATTTTTCTCCAAAACTATAACAGATGCAAGCTTGTCCTGTTTGGTGGAGATGATATTTAATAAAATAAGTAGAAATCCACTAAAAGTTTTGTTTGGTTATCTTGCAATCCCGAGATAATCGTATCCATGCTCCAAATCCATTTTAAAGCCATTTTTAAGGCATTTTGCGCATACATGAAATTAACACATTTTTCTCCAAAACTATAACAGATGCAAGCTTGTCCTGTTTGGTGGAGATGATATTTAATAAAATAAGTAGAAATCCACTAAAAGTTTTGTTTGGTTATCTTGCAATCCCGAGATAATCGTCTCCATGCTCCAAATCCATTTTAAAGCCATTTTTAAGGCATTTCGCGCATACATGAAATGAACACATTTTTCTCCAAAACTATAACAGATGCAAGCTTGTCCTGTTTGGTGGAGATGATATTTAATAAAATAAGTAGAAATCCACTAAAAGTTTTGTTTGGTTATATTGCAATCCCGAGATAATCGTCTCCATGCTCCAAATCCATTTTAAAGCCATTTTTAAGGCATTTCGCGCATACATGAAATGAACACATTTTTCTCCAAAACTATAACAGATGCAAGCTTGTCCTGTTTGGTGGAGATGATATTTAATAAAATAAGTAGAAATCCACTAAAAGTTTTGTTTGGTTATCTTGCAATCCCGAGATAATCGTCTCCATGCTCCAAATCCATTTTAAAGCCACTTTTAAGGCATTTCGCGCATACATGAAATGAACACATTTTTCTCCAAAACTATAACAGATGCAAGCTTGTCCTGTTTGGTGGAGATGATATTTAATAAAATAAGTAGAAATCCACTAAAAGTTTTGTTTGGTTATCTTGCAATCCCGAGATAATCGTCTCCATGCTCCAAATCCATTTTAAAGCCATTTTTAAGGCATTTCGCGCATACATGAAATGAACACATTTTTCTCCAAAACTATAACAGATGCAAGCTTGTCCTGTTTGGTGGAGATGATATTTAATAAAATAAGTAGAAATCCACTAAAAGTTTTGTTTGGTTATCTTGCAATCCCGAGATAATCGTCTCCATGCTCCAAATCCATTTTAAAGCCATTTTTAAGGCATTTCGCGCATACATGAAATGAACACATTTTTCTCCAAAACTATAACAGATGCAAGCTTGTCCTGTTTGGTGGAGATAATATTTAATAAAATAAGTAGAAATCTACTAAAAGTTTCGTTTGTTTATATTGCCATCCTGAGATAATCGTCTCCATGCTCCAAATCCATTTTAAAGCCATTTTTAAGGCATTTTGCGCATACATGAAATGAACACATTTTTCTCCAAAACTATAACACATGCAAGCTTGTCCTGTTTGGTGGAGATGATATTTAATAAAATAAGTAGAAATCCACTAAACGTTTTGTTTGGTTATCTTGCAATCCCGAGATAATCGTCTCCATGCTCCAAATCCATTTTAAAGCCATTTTTAAGGCATTTCGCGCATACATGAAATGAACACATTTTTCTCCAAAACTATAACAGATGCAAGCTTGTCCTGTTTGGTGGAGATGATATTTAATAAAATAAGTAGAAATCCACTAAAAGTTTTGTTTGGTTATATTGCAATCCCGAGATAATCGTCTCCATGCTCCAAATCCATTTTAAAGCCATTTTTAAGGCATTTCGCGCATACATGAAATGAACACATTTTTCTCCAAAACTATAACAGATGCAAGCTTGTCCTGTTTGGTGGAGATGATATTTAATAAAATAAGTAGAAATCCACTAAAAGTTTTGTTTGGTTATCTTGCAATCCCGAGATAATCGTCTCCATGCTCCAAATCCATTTTAAAGCCATTTTTAAGGCATTTCGCGCATACATGAAATGAACACATTTTTCTCCAAAACTATAACAGATGCAAGCTTGTCCTGTTTGGTGGAGATGATATTTAATAAAATAAGTAGAAATCCACTAAAAGTTTTGTTTGGTTATCTTGCAATCCCGAGATAATCGTCTCCATGCTCCAAATCCATTTTAAAGCCATTTTTAAGGCATTTCGCGCATACATGAAATGAACACATTTTTCTCCAAAACTATAACAGATGCAAGCTTGTCCTGTTTGGTGGAGATGATATTTAATAAAATAAGTAGAAATCCACTAAAAGTTTTGTTTGGTTATCTTGCAATCCCGAGATAATCGTCTCCATGCTCCAAATCCATTTTAAAGCCATTTTTAAGGCATTTCGCGCATACATGAAATGAACACATTTTTCTCCAAAACTATAACAGATGCAAGCTTGTCCTGTTTGGTGGAGATGATATTTAATAAAATAAGTAGAAATCCACTAAAAGTTTTGTTTGGTTATCTTGCAATCCCGAGATAATCGTCTCCATGCTCCAAATCCATTTTAAAGCCATTTTTAAGGCATTTCGCGCATACATGAAATGAACACATTTTTCTCCAAAACTATAACAGATGCAAGCTTGTCCTGTTTGGTGGAGATGATATTTAATAAAATAAGTAGAAATCCACTAAACGTTTTGTTTGGTTATCTTGCAATCCCGAGATAATCGTCTCCATGCTCCAAATCCATTTTAAAGCCATTTTTAAGGCATTTCGCGCATACATGAAATGAACACATTTTTCTCCAAAACTATAACAGATGCAAGCTTGTCCTGTTTGGTGGAGATGATATTTAATAAAATAAGTAGAAATCCACTAAAAGTTTTGTTTGGTTATATTGCAATCCCGAGATAATCGTCTCCATGCTCCAAATCCATTTTAAAGCCATTTTTAAGGCATTTCGCGCATACATGAAATGAACACATTTTTCTCCAAAACTATAACAGATGCAAGCTTGTCCTGTTTGGTGGAGATGATATTTAATAAAATAAGTAGAAATCCACTAAAAGTTTTGTTTGGTTATCTTGCAATCCCGAGATAATCGTATCCATGCTCCAAATCCATTTTAAAGCCATTTTTAAGGCATTTCGCGCATACATGAAATGAACACATTTTTCTCCAAAACTATAACAGATGCAAGCTTGTCCTGTTTGGTGGAGATGATATTTAATAAAATAAGTAGAAATCCACTAAAAGTTTTGTTTGGTTATCTTGCAATCCCGAGATAATCGTCTCCATGCTCCAAATCCATTTTAAAGCCATTTTTAAGGCATTTCGCGCATACATGAAATGAACACATTTTTCTCCAAAACTATAACAGATGCAAGCTTGTCCTGTTTGGTGGAGATGATATTTAATAAAATAAGTAGAAATCCACTAAAAGTTTTGTTTGGTTATATTGCAATCCCGAGATAATCGTCTCCATGCTCCAAATCCATTTTAAAGCCATTTTTAAGGCATTTCGCGCATACATGAAATGAACACATTTTTCTCCAAAACTATAACAGATGCAAGCTTGTCCTGTTTGGTGGAGATGATATTTAATAAAATAAGTAGAAATCCACTAAAAGTTTTGTTTGGTTATCTTGCAATCCCGAGATAATCGTCTCCATGCTCCAAATCCATTTTAAAGCCACTTTTAAGGCATTTCGCGCATACATGAAATGAACACATTTTTCTCCAAAACTATAACAGATGCAAGCTTGTCCTGTTTGGTGGAGATGATATTTAATAAAATAAGTAGAAATCCACTAAAAGTTTTTTTTGGTTATCTTGCAATCCCGAGATAATCGTCTCCATGCTCCAAATCCATTTTAAAGCCATTTTTAAGGCATTTCGCGCATACATGAAATGAACACATTTTTCTCCAAAACTATAACAGATGCAAGCTTGTCCTGTTTGGTGGAGATGATATTTAATAAAATAAGTAGAAATCCACTAAAAGTTTTGTTTGGTTATCTTGCAATCCCGAGATAATCGTCTCCATGCTCCAAATCCATTTTAAAGCCATTTTTAAGGCATTTCGCGCATACATGAAATGAACACATTTTTCTCCAAAACTATAACAGATGCAAGCTTGTCCTGTTTGGTGGAGATAATATTTAATAAAATAAGTAGAAATCTACTAAAAGTTTCGTTTGTTTATATTGCCATCCTGAGATAATCGTCTCCATGCTCCAAATCCATTTTAAAGCCATTTTTAAGGCATTTTGCGCATACATGAAATGAACACATTTTTCTCCAAAACTATAACACATGCAAGCTTGTCCTGTTTGGTGGAGATGATATTTAATAAAATAAGTAGAAATCCACTAAACGTTTTGTTTGGTTATCTTGCAATCCCGAGATAATCGTCTCCATGCTCCAAATCCATTTTAAAGCCATTTTTAAGGCATTTCGCGCATACATGAAATGAACACATTTTTCTCCAAAACTATAACAGATGCAAGCTTGTCCTGTTTGGTGGAGATGATATTTAATAAAATAAGTAGAAATCCACTAAAAGTTTTGTTTGGTTATATTGCAATCCCGAGATAATCGTCTCCATGCTCCAAATCCATTTTAAAGCCATTTTTAAGGCATTTCGCGCATACATGAAATGAACACATTTTTCTCCAAAACTATAACAGATGCAAGCTTGTCCTGTTTGGTGGAGATGATATTTAATAAAATAAGTAGAAATCCACTAAAAGTTTTGTTTGGTTATCTTGCAATCCCGAGATAATCGTATCCAGGCTCCAAATCCATTTTAAAGCCATTTTTAAGGCATTTCGCGCATACATGAAATGAACACATTTTTCTCCAAAACTATAACAGATGCAAGCTTGTCCTGTTTGGTGGAGATGATATTTAATAAAATAAGTAGAAATCCACTAAAAGTTTTGTTTGGTTATCTTGCAATCCCGAGATAATCGTCTCCATGCTCCAAATCCATTTTAAAGCCATTTTTAAGGCATTTCGCGCATACATGAAATGAACACATTTTTCTCCAAAACTATAACAGATGCAAGCTTGTCCTGTTTGGTGGAGATGATATTTAATAAAATAAGTAGAAATCCACTAAAAGTTTTGTTTGGTTATATTGCAATCCCGAGATAATCGTCTCCATGCTCCAAATCCATTTTAAAGCCATTTTTAAGGCATTTCGCGCATACATGAAATGAACACATTTTTCTCCAAAACTATAACAGATGCAAGCTTGTCCTGTTTGGTGGAGATGATATTTAATAAAATAAGTAGAAATCCACTAAAAGTTTTGTTTGGTTATCTTGCAATCCCGAGATAATCGTCTCCATGCTCCAAATCCATTTTAAAGCCACTTTTAAGGCATTTCGCGCATACATGAAATGAACACATTTTTCTCCAAAACTATAACAGATGCAAGCTTGTCCTGTTTGGTGGAGATGATATTTAATAAAATAAGTAGAAATCCACTAAAAGTTTTGTTTGGTTATCTTGCAATCCCGAGATAATCGTCTCCATGCTCCAAATCCATTTTAAAGCCATTTTTAAGGCATTTCGCGCATACATGAAATGAACACATTTTTCTCCAAAACTATAACAGATGCAAGCTTGTCCTGTTTGGTGGAGATGATATTTAATAAAATAAGTAGAAATCCACTAAAAGTTTTGTTTGGTTATCTTGCAATCCCGAGATAATCGTCTCCATGCTCCAAATCCATTTTAAAGCCATTTTTAAGGCATTTCGCGCATACATGAAATGAACACATTTTTCTCCAAAACTATAACAGATGCAAGCTTGTCCTGTTTGGTGGAGATAATATTTAATAAAATAAGTAGAAATCTACTAAAAGTTTCGTTTGTTTATATTGCCATCCTGAGATAATCGTCTCCATGCTCCAAATCCATTTTAAAGCCATTTTTAAGGCATTTTGCGCATACATGAAATGAACACATTTTTCTCCAAAACTATAACACATGCAAGCTTGTCCTGTTTGGTGGAGATGATATTTAATAAAATAAGTAGAAATCCACTAAACGTTTTGTTTGGTTATCTTGCAATCCCGAGATAATCGTCTCCATGCTCCAAATCCATTTTAAAGCCATTTTTAAGGCATTTCGCGCATACATGAAATGAACACATTTTTCTCCAAAACTATAACAGATGCAAGCTTGTCCTGTTTGGTGGAGATGATATTTAATAAAATAAGTAGAAATCCACTAAAAGTTTTGTTTGGTTATATTGCAATCCCGAGATAATCGTCTCCATGCTCCAAATCCATTTTAAAGCCATTTTTAAGGCATTTCGCGCATACATGAAATGAACACATTTTTCTCCAAAACTATAACAGATGCAAGCTTGTCCTGTTTGGTGGAGATGATATTTAATAAAATAAGTAGAAATCCACTAAAAGTTTTGTTTGGTTATCTTGCAATCCCGAGATAATCGTCTCCATGCTCCAAATCCATTTTAAAGCCATTTTTAAGGCATTTCGCGCATACATGAAATGAACACATTTTTCTCCAAAACTATAACAGATGCAAGCTTGTCCTGTTTGGTGGAGATGATATTTAATAAAATAAGTAGAAATCCACTAAAAGTTTTGTTTGGTTATCTTGCAATCCCGAGATAATCGTCTCCATGCTCCAAATCCATTTTAAAGCCATTTTTAAGGCATTTCGCGCATACATGAAATGAACACATTTTTCTCCAAAACTATAACAGATGCAAGCTTGTCCTGTTTGGTGGAGATGATATTTAATAAAATAAGTAGAAATCCACTAAAAGTTTTGTTTGGTTATATTGCAATCCCGAGATAATCGTCTCCATGCTCCAAATCCATTTTAAAGCCATTTTTAAGGCATTTCGCGCATACATGAAATGAACACATTTTTCTCCAAAACTATAACAGATGCAAGCTTGTCCTGTTTGGTGGAGATGATATTTAATAAAATAAGTAGAAATCCACTAAAAGTTTTGTTTGGTTATCTTGCAATCCCGAGATAATCGTCTCCATGCTCCAAATCCATTTTAAAGCCACTTTTAAGGCATTTCGCGCATACATGAAATGAACACATTTTTCTCCAAAACTATAACAGATGCAAGCTTGTCCTGTTTGGTGGAGATGATATTTAATAAAATAAGTAGAAATCCACTAAAAGTTTTGTTTGGTTATCTTGCAATCCCGAGATAATCGTCTCCATGCTCCAAATCCATTTTAAAGCCATTTTTAAGGCATTTCGCGCATACATGAAATGAACACATTTTTCTCCAAAACTATAACAGATGCAAGCTTGTCCTGTTTGGTGGAGATGATATTTAATAAAATAAGTAGAAATCCACTAAAAGTTTTGTTTGGTTATCTTGCAATCCCGAGATAATCGTCTCCATGCTCCAAATCCATTTTAAAGCCATTTTTAAGGCATTTCGCGCATACATGAAATGAACACATTTTTCTCCAAAACTATAACAGATGCAAGCTTGTCCTGTTTGGTGGAGATAATATTTAATAAAATAAGTAGAAATCTACTAAAAGTTTCGTTTGTTTATATTGCCATCCTGAGATAATCGTCTCCATGCTCCAAATCCATTTTAAAGCCATTTTTAAGGCATTTTGCGCATACATGAAATGAACACATTTTTCTCCAAAACTATAACACATGCAAGCTTGTCCTGTTTGGTGGAGATGATATTTAATAAAATAAGTAGAAATCCACTAAACGTTTTGTTTGGTTATCTTGCAATCCCGAGATAATCGTCTCCATGCTCCAAATCCATTTTAAAGCCATTTTTAAGGCATTTCGCGCATACATGAAATGAACACATTTTTCTCCAAAACTATAACAGATGCAAGCTTGTCCTGTTTGGTGGAGATGATATTTAATAAAATAAGTAGAAATCCACTAAAAGTTTTGTTTGGTTATATTGCAATCCCGAGATAATCGTCTCCATGCTCCAAATCCATTTTAAAGCCATTTTTAAGGCATTTCGCGCATACATGAAATGAACACATTTTTCTCCAAAACTATAACAGATGCAAGCTTGTCCTGTTTGGTGGAGATGATATTTAATAAAATAAGTAGAAATCCACTAAAAGTTTTGTTTGGTTATCTTGCAATCCCGAGATAATCGTCTCCATGCTCCAAATCCATTTTAAAGCCATTTTTAAGGCATTTCGCGCATACATGAAATGAACACATTTTTCTCCAAAACTATAACAGATGCAAGCTTGTCCTGTTTGGTGGAGATGATATTTAATAAAATAAGTAGAAATCCACTAAAAGTTTTGTTTGGTTATCTTGCAATCCCGAGATAATCGTCTCCATGCTCCAAATCCATTTTAAAGCCATTTTTAAGGCATTTCGCGCATACATGAAATGAACACATTTTTCTCCAAAACTATAACAGATGCAAGCTTGTCCTGTTTGGTGGAGATAATATTTAATAAAATAAGTAGAAATCTACTAAAAGTTTCGTTTGTTTATATTGCCATCCTGAGATAATCGTCTGCATGCTCCAAATCCATTTTAAAGCCATTTTTAAGGCATTTTGCGCATACATGAAATGAACACATTTTTCTCCAAAACTATAACACATGCAAGCTTGTCCTGTTTGGTGGAGATGATATTTAATAAAATAAGTAGAAATCCACTAAACGTTTTGTTTGGTTATCTTGCAATCCCGAGATAATCGTCTCCATGCTCCAAATCCATTTTAAAGCCATTTTTAAGGCATTTCGCGCATACATGAAATGAACACATTTTTCTCCAAAACTATAACAGATGCAAGCTTGTCCTGTTTGGTGGAGATGATATTTAATAAAATAAGTAGAAATCCACTAAAAGTTTTGTTTGGTTATATTGCAATCCCGAGATAATCGTCTCCATGCTCCAAATCCATTTTAAAGCCATTTTTAAGGCATTTCGCGCATACATGAAATGAACACATTTTTCTCCAAAACTATAACAGATGCAAGCTTGTCCTGTTTGGTGGAGATGATATTTAATAAAATAAGTAGAAATCCACTAAAAGTTTTGTTTGGTTATCTTGCAATCCCGAGATAATCGTCTCCATGCTCCAAATCCATTTTAAAGCCATTTTTAAGGCATTTCGCGCATACATGAAATGAACACATTTTTCTCCAAAACTATAACAGATGCAAGCTTGTCCTGTTTGGTGGAGATGATATTTAATAAAATAAGTAGAAATCCACTAAAAGTTTTGTTTGGTTATCTTGCAATCCCGAGATAATCGTCTCCATGCTCCAAATCCATTTTAAAGCCATTTTTAAGGCATTTCGCGCATACATGAAATGAACACATTTTTCTCCAAAACTATAACAGATGCAAGCTTGTCCTGTTTGGTGGAGATGATATTTAATAAAATAAGTAGAAATCCACTAAAAGTTTTGTTTGGTTATATTGCAATCCCGAGATAATCGTCTCCATGCTCCAAATCCATTTTAAAGCCATTTTTAAGGCATTTCGCGCATACATAAAATGAACACATTTTTATCCAAAACTATAACAGATGCAAGCTTGTCCTGTTTGGTGGAGATGATATTTAATAAAATAAGTAGAAATCCACTAAAAGTTTTGTTTGGTTATCTTGCAATCCCGAGATAATCGTCTCCATGCTCCAAATCCATTTTAAAGCCATTTTTAAGGCATTTCGCGCATACATGAAATGAACACATTTTTCTCCAAAACTATAACAGATGCAAGCTTGTCCTGTTTGGTGGAGATGATATTTAATAAAATAAGTAGAAATCCACTAAAAGTTTTGTTTGGTTATCTTGCAATCCCGAGATAATCGTCTCCATGCTCCAAATCCATTTTAAAGCCATTTTTAAGGCATTTCGCGCATACATGAAATGAACACATTTTTCTCCAAAACTTTAACAGATGCAAGCTTGTCCTGTTTGGTGGAGATGATATTTAATAAAATAAGTAGAAATCCACTAAAAGTTTTGTTTGGTTATCTTGCAATCCCGAGATAATCGTCTCCATGCTCCAAATCCATTTTAAAGCCATTTTTAAGGCATTTCGCGCATACATGAAATGAACACATTTTTCTCCAAAACTATAACAGATGCAAGCTTGTCCTGTTTGGTGGAGATGATATTTAATAAAATAAGTAGAAATCCACTAAAAGTTTTGTTTGGTTATCTTGCAATCCCGAGATAATCGTCTCCATGCTCCAAATCCATTTTAAAGCCATTTTTAAGGCATTTCGCGCATACATGAAATGAACACATTTTTCTCCAAAACTATAACAGATGCAAGCTTGTCCTGTTTGGTGGAGATAATATTTAATAAAATAAGTAGAAATCTACTAAAAGTTTCGTTTGTTTATATTGCCATCCTGAGATAATCGTCTCCATGCTCCAAATCCATTTTAAAGCCATTTTTAAGGCATTTTGCGCATACATGAAATGAACACATTTTTCTCCAAAACTATAACACATGCAAGCTTGTCCTGTTTGGTGGAGATGATATTTAATAAAATAAGTAGAAATACACTAAAAGTTTTGTTTGGTTATCTTGCAATCCCGAGATAATCGTCTCCATGCTCCAAATCCATTTTAAAGCCATTTTTAAGGCATTTCGCGCATACATGAAATGAACACATTTTTCTCCAAAACTATAACAGATGCAAGCTTGTCCTGTTTGGTGGAGATGATATTTAATAAAATAAGTAGAAATCCACTAAAAGTTTTGTTTGGTTATATTGCAATCCCGAGATAATCGTCTCCATGCTCCAAATCCATTTTAAAGCCATTTTTAAGGCATTTCGCGCATACATGAAATGAACACATTTTTCTCCAAAACTATAACAGATGCAAGCTTGTCCTGTTTGGTGGAGATGATATTTAATAAAATAAGTAGAAATCCACTAAAAGTTTTGTTTGGTTATCTTGCAATCCCGAGATAATCGTCTCCATGCTCCAAATCCATTTTAAAGCCATTTTTAAGGCATTTCGCGCATACATGAAATGAACACATTTTTCTCCAAAACTATAACAGATGCAAGCTTGTCCTGTTTGGTGGAGATGATATTTAATAAAATAAGTAGAAATCCACTAAAAGTTTTGTTTGGTTATCTTGCAATCCCGAGATAATCGTCTCCATGCTCCAAATCCATTTTAAAGCCATTTTTAAGGCATTTCGCGCATACATGAAATGAACACATTTTTCTCCAAAACTTTAACAGATGCAAGCTTGTCCTGTTTGGTGGAGATGATATTTAATAAAATAAGTAGAAATCCACTAAAAGTTTTGTTTGGTTATCTTGCAATCCCGAGATAATCGTCTCCATGCTCCAAATCCATTTTAAAGCCATTTTTAAGGCATTTCGCGCATACATGAAATGAACACATTTTTCTCCAAAACTATAACAGATGCAAGCTTGTCCTGTTTGGTGGAGATAATATTTAATAAAATAAGTAGAAATCTACTAAAAGTTTCGTTTGTTTATATTGCCATCCTGAGATAATCGTCTCCATTCTCCAAATCCATTTTAAAGCCATTTTTAAGGCATTTTGCGCATACATGAAATGAACACATTTTTCTCCAAAACTATAACACATGCAAGCTTGTCCTGTTTGGTGGAGATGATATTTAATAAAATAAGTAGAAATCCACTAAAAGTTTTGTTTGGTTATCTTGCAATCCCGAGATAATCGTCTCCATGCTCCAAATCCATTTTAAAGCCATTTTTAAGGCATTTCGCGCATACATGAAATGAACACATTTTTCTCCAAAACTATAACAGATGCAAGCTTGTCCTGTTTGGTGGAGATGATATTTAATAAAATAAGTAGAAATCCACTAAAAGTTTTGTTTGGTTATCTTGCAATCCCGAGATAATCGTCTCCATGCTCCAAATCCATTTTAAAGCCATTTTTAAGGCATTTCGCGCATACATGAAATGAACACATTTTTCTCCAAAACTATAACAGATGCAAGCTTGTCCTGTTTGGTGGAGATGATATTTAATAAAATAAGTAGAAATCCACTAAAAGTTTTGTTTGGTTATCTTGCAATCCCGAGATAATCGTCTCCATGCTCCAAATCCATTTTAAAGCCATTTTTAAGGCATTTCGCGCATACATGAAATGAACACATTTTTCTCCAAAACTATAACAGATGCAAGCTTGTCCTGTTTGGTGGAGATGATATTTAATAAAATAAGTAGAAATCCACTAAAAGTTTTGTTTGGTTATCTTGCAATCCCGAGATAATCGTCTCCATGCTCCAAATCCATTTTAAAGCCATTTTTAAGGCATTTCGCGCATACATGAAATGAACACATTTTTCTCCAAAACTATAACAGATGCAAGCTTGTCCTGTTTGGTGGAGATGATATTTAATAAAATAAGTAGAAATCCACTAAAAGTTTTGTTTGGTTATCTTGCAATCCCGAGATAATCGTCTCCATGCTCCAAATCCATTTTAAAGCCATTTTTAAGGCATTTCGCGCATACATGAAATGAACACATTTTTCTCCAAAACTATAACAGATGCAAGCTTGTCCTGTTTGGTGGAGATGATATTTAATAAAATAAGTAGAAATCCACTAAAAGTTTTGTTTGGTTATCTTGCAATCCCGAGATAATCGTCTCCATGCTCCAAATCCATTTTAAAGCCATTTTTAAGGCATTTCGCGCATACATGAAATGAACACATTTTTCTCCAAAACTATAACAGATGCAAGCTTGTCCTGTTTGGTGGAGATGATATTTAATAAAATAAGTAGAAATCCACTAAAAGTTTTGTTTGGTTATCTTGCAATCCCGAGATAATCGTCTCCATGCTCCAAATCCATTTTAAAGCCATTTTTAAGGCATTTCGCGCATACATGAAATGAACACATTTTTCTCCAAAACTATAACAGATGCAAGCTTGTCCTGTTTGGTGGAGATGATATTTAATAAAATAAGTAGAAATCCACTAAAAGTTTTGTTTGGTTATCTTGCAATCCCGAGATAATCGTCTCCATGCTCCAAATCCATTTTAAAGCCATTTTTAAGGCATTTCGCGCATACATGAAATGAACACATTTTTCTCCAAAACTATAACAGATGCAAGCTTGTCCTGTTTGGTGGAGATGATATTTAATAAAATAAGTAGAAATCCACTAAAAGTTTTGTTTGGTTATCTTGCAATCCCGAGATAATCGTCTCCATGCTCCAAATCCATTTTAAAGCCATTTTTAAGGCATTTCGCGCATACATGAAATGAACACATTTTTCTCCAAAACTATAACAGATGCAAGCTTGTCCTGTTTGGTGGAGATGATATTTAATAAAATAAGTAGAAATCCACTAAAAGTTTTGTTTGGTTATATTGCAATCCCAAGATAATCGTCTCCATGCTCCAAATCCATTTTAAAGCCATTTTTAAGGCATTTCGCGCATACATGAAATGAACACATTTTTCTCCAAAACTATAACAGATGCAAGCTTGTCCTGTTTGGTGGAGATGATATTTAATAAAATAAGTAGAAATCCACTAAAAGTTTTGTTTGGTTATCTTGCAATCCCGAGATAATCGTCTCCATGCTCCAAATCCATTTTAAAGCCATTTTTAAGGCATTTCGCGCATACATGAAATGAACACATTTTTCTCCAAAACTATAACAGATGCAAGCTTGTCCTGTTTGGTGGAGATGATATTTAATAAAATAAGTAGAAATCCACTAAAAGTTTTGTTTGGTTATCTTGCAATCCCGAGATAATCGTCTCCATGCTCCAAATCCATTTTAAAGCCATTTTTAAGGCATTTCGCGCATACATGAAATGAACACATTTTTCTCCAAAACTATAACAGATGCAAGCTTGTCCTGTTTGGTGGAGATGATATTTAATAAAATAAGTAGAAATCCACTAAAAGTTTTGTTTGGTTATCTTGCAATCCCGAGATAATCGTCTCCATGCTCCAAATCCATTTTAAAGCCATTTTTAAGGCATTTCGCGCATACATGAAATGAACACATTTTTCTCCAAAACTATAACAGATGCAAGCTTGTCCTGTTTGGTGGAGATGATATTTAATAAAATAAGTAGAAATCCACTAAAAGTTTTGTTTGGTTATCTTGCAATCCCGAGATAATCGTCTCCATGCTCCAAATCCATTTTAAAGCCATTTTAAGGCATTTCGCGCATACATGAAATGAACACATTTTTCTCCAAAACTATAACAGATGCAAGCTTGTCCTGTTTGGTGGAGATGATATTTAATAAAATAAGTAGAAATCCACTAAAAGTTTTGTTTGGTTATCTTGCAATCCCGAGATAATCGTCTCCATGCTCCAAATCCATTTTAAAGCCATTTCAAAGGCATTTTGCGCATACATGAAATGAACACATTTTTCTCCAAAACTATAACACATGCAAGCTTGTCCTGTTTGGTGGAGATGATATTTAATAAAATAAGTAGAAATCCACTAAAAGTTTTGTTTGGTTATCTTGCAATCCCGAGATAATCGTCTCCATGCTCCAAATCCATTTTAAAGCCATTTTTAAGGCATTTCGCGCATACATGAAATGAACACATTTTTCTCCAAAACTATAACAGATGCAAGCTTGTTCTGTTTGGTGGAGATGATATTTAATAAAATAAGTAGAAATCCACTAAAAGTTTTGTTTGGTTATCTTGCAATCCCGAGATAATCGTCTCCATGCTCCAAATCCATTTTAAAGCCATTTTTAAGGCATTTCGCGCATACATGAAATGAACACATTTTTCTCCAAAACTATAACAGATGCAAGCTTGTCCTGTTTGGTGGAGATGATATTTAATAAAATAAGTAGAAATCCACTAAAAGTTTTGTTTGGTTATCTTGCAATCCCGAGATAATCGTCTCCATGCTCCAAATCCATTTTAAAGCCATTTTTAAGGCATTTCGCGCATACATGAAATGAACACATTTTTCTCCAAAACTATAACAGATGCAAGCTTGTCCTGTTTGGTGGAGATGATATTTAATAAAATAAGTAGAAATCCACTAAAAGTTTTGTTTGGTTATATTGCAATCCCGAGATAATCGTCTCCATGCTCCAAATCCATTTTAAAGCCATTTTTAAGGCATTTCGCGCATACATGAAATGAACACATTTTTCTCCAAAACTATAACAGATGCAAGCTTGTCCTGTTTGGTGGAGATGATATTTAATAAAATAAGTAGAAATCCACTAAAAGTTTTGTTTGGTTATCTTGCAATCCCGAGATAATCGTCTCCATGCTCCAAATCCATTTTAAAGCCATTTTTAAGGCATTTCGCGCATACATGAAATGAACACATTTTTCTCCAAAACTATAACAGATGCAAGCTTGTCCTGTTTGGTGGAGATGATATTTAATAAAATAAGTAGAAATCCACTAAAAGTTTTGTTTGGTTATCTTGCAATCCCGAGATAATCGTCTCCATGCTCCAAATCCATTTTAAAGCCATTTTTAAGGCATTTCGCGCATACATGAAATGAACACATTTTTCTCCAAAACTATAACAGATGCAAGCTTGTCCTGTTTGGTGGAGATAATATTTAATAAAATAAGTAGAAATCTACTAAAAGTTTCGTTTGTTTATATTGCCATCCTGAGATAATCGTCTCCATGCTCCAAATCCATTTTAAAACCATTTCAAAGGCATTTTGCGCATACATGAAATGAACACATTTTTCTCCAAAACTATAACACATGCAAGCTTGTCCTGTTTGGTGGAGATGATATTTAATAAAATAAGTAGAAATCCACTAAAAGTTTTGTTTGGTTATCTTGCAATCCCGAGATAATCGTCTCCATGCTCCAAATCCATTTTAAAGCCATTTTTAAGGCATTTCGCGCATACATGAAATGAACACATTTTTCTCCAAAACTATAACAGATGCAAGCTTGTCCTGTTTGGTGGAGATGATATTTAATAAAATAAGTAGAAATCCACTAAAAGTTTTGTTTGGTTATCTTGCAATCCCGAGATAATCGTCTCCATGCTCCAAATCCATTTTAAAGCCATTTTTAAGGCATTTCGCGCATACATGAAATGAACACATTTTTCTCCAAAACTATAATAGATGCAAGCTTGTCCTGCTCGGTGGAGATGATATTTAATAAAATAAGTAGAAATCCACTAAAAGTTTTGTTTGGTTATCTTGCAATCCCGAGATAATCGTCTCCATGCTCCAAATCCATTTTAAAGCCATTTTTAAGGCATTTCGCGCATACATGAAATGAACACATTTTTCTCCAAAACTATAACAGATGCAAGCTTGTCCTGTTTGGTGGAGATGATATTTAATAATATAAGTAGAAATCCACTAAAAGTTTTGTTTGGTTATCTTGCAATCCCGAGATAATCGTCTCCATGCTCCAAATCCATTTTAAAGCCATTTCAAAGGCATTTTGCGCATACATGAAATGAACACATTTTTCTCCAAAACTATAACACATGCAAGCTTGTCCTGTTTGGTGGAGATGATATTTAATAAAATAAGTAGAAATCCACTAAAAGTTTTGTTTGGTTATCTTGCAATCCCGAGATAATCGTCTCCATGCTCCAAATCCATTTTAAAGCCATTTTTAAGGCATTTCGCGCATACATGAAATGAACACATTTTTCTCCAAAACTATAACAGATGCAAGCTTGTCCTGTTTGGTGGAGATGATATTTAATAAAATAAGTAGAAATCCACTAAAAGTTTTGTTTGGTTATCTTGCAATCCCGAGATAATCGTCTCCATGCTCCAAATCCATTTTAAAGCCATTTTTAAGGCATTTCGCGCATACATGAAATGAACACATTTTTCTCCAAAACTATAACAGATGCAAGCTTGTCCTGTTTGGTGGAGATGATATTTAATAAAATAAGTAGAAATCCACTAAAAGTTTTGTTTGGTTATCTTGCAATCCCGAGATAATCGTCTCCATGCTCCAAATCCATTTTAAAGTCATTTTTAAGGCATTTCGCGCATACATGAAATGAACACATTTTTCTCCAAAACTATAACAGATGCAAGCTTGTCCTGTTTGGTGGAGATGATATTTAATAAAATAAGTAGAAATCCACTAAAAGTTTTGTTTGGTTATCTTGCAATCCCGAGATAATCGTCTCCATGCTCCAAATCCATTTTAAAGCCATTTCAAAGGCATTTTGCGCATACATGAAATGAACACATTTTTCTCCAAAACTATAACACATGCAAGCTTGTCCTGTTTGGTGGAGATGATATTTAATAAAATAAGTAGAAATCCACTAAAAGTTTTGTTTGGTTATCTTGCAATCCCGAGATAATCGTCTCCATGCTCCAAATCCATTTTAAAGCCATTTTTAAGGCATTTCGCGCATACATGAAATGAACACATTTTTCTCCAAAACTATAACAGATGCAAGCTTGTCCTGTTTGGTCGAGATGATATTTAATAAAATAAGTAGAAATCCACTAAAAGTTTTGTTTGGTTATCTTGCAATCCCGAGATAATCGTCTCCATGCTCCAAATCCATTTTAAAGCCATTTTTAAGGCATTTTGCGCATACATGAAATGAACAAATTTTTCTCCAAAACTATAACAGATGCAAGCTTGTCCTGTTTGGTGGAGATGATATTTAATAAAATAAGTAGAAATCCACTAAAAGTTTTGTTTGGTTATCTTGCAATCCCGAGATAATCGTCTCCATGCTCCAAATCCATTTTAAAGCCATTTTTAAGGCATTTCGCGCATACATGAAATGAACACATTTTTCTCCAAAACTATAACAGATGCAAGCTCGTCCTGTTTGGTGGAGATGATATTTAATAAAATAAGTAGAAATCCACTAAAAGTTTTGTTTGGTTATATTGCAATCCCGAGATAATCGTCTCCATGCTCCAAATCCATTTTAAAGCCATTTTTAAGGCATTTCGCGCATACATGAAATGAACACATTTTTCTCCAAAACTATAACAGATGCAAGCTTGTCCTGTTTGGTGGAGATGATATTTAATAAAATAAGTAGAAATCCACTAAAAGTTTTGTTTGGTTATCTTGCAATCCCGAGATAATCGTCTCCATGCTCCAAATCCATTTTAAAGCCATTTTTAAGGCATTTCGCGCATACATGAAATGAACACATTTTTCTCCAAAACTATAACAGATGCAAGCTTGTCCTGTTTGGTGGAGATGATATTACATAAAATAAGTAGAAATCCACTAAAAGTTTTGTTTGGTTATCTTGCAATCCCGAGATAATCGTCTCCATGCTCCAAATCCATTTTAAAGCCATTTTTAAGGCATTTCGCGCATACATGAAATGAACACATTTTTCTCCAAAACTATAACAGATGCAAGCTTGTCCTGTTTGGTGGAGATGATATTTAATAAAATAAGTAGAAATCCACTAAAAGTTTTGTTTGGTTATCTTGCAATCCCGAGATAATCGTCTCCATGCTCCAAATCCATTTTAAAGCCATTTTTAAGGCATTTCGCGCATACATGAAATGAACACATTTTTCTCCAAAACTATAACAGATGCAAGCTTGTCCTGTTTGGTGGAGATGATATTTAATAAAATAAGTAGAAATCCACTAAAAGTTTTGTTTCGTTATCTTGCAATCCCGAGATAATCGTCTCCATGCTCCAAATCCATTTTAAAGCCATTTTTAAGGCATTTCGCGCATACATGAAATGAACACATTTTTCTCCAAAACTATAACAGATGCAAGCTTGTCCTGTTTGGTGGAGATGATATTTAATAAAATAAGTAGAAATCCACTAAAAGTTTTGTTTGGTTATATTGCAATCCCGAGATAATCGTCTCCATGCTCCAAATCCATTTTAAAGCCATTTTTAAGGCATTTCGCGCATACATGAAATGAACACATTTTTCTCCAAAACTATAACAGATGCAAGCTTGTCCTGTTTGGTGGAGATGATATTTAATAAAATAAGTAGAAATCCACTAAAAGTTTTGTTTGGTTATCTTGCAATCCCGAGATAATCGTCTCCATGCTCCAAATCCATTTTAAAGCCATTTTTAAGGCATTTCGCGCATACATGAAATGAACACATTTTTCTCCAAAACTATAACAGATGCAAGCTTGTCCTGTTTGGTGGAGATGATATTTAATAAAATAAGTAGAAATCCACTAAAAGTTTTGTTTGGTTATCTTGCAATCCCGAGATAATCGTCTCCATGCTCCAAATCCATTTTAAAGCCATTTTTAAGGCATTTCGCGCATACATGAAATGAACACATTTTTCTCCAAAACTATAACAGATGCAAGCTTGTCCTGTTTGGTGGAGATGATATTTAATAAAATAAGTAGAAATCCACTAAAAGTTTTGTTTGGTTATCTTGCAATCCCGAGATAATCGTCTCCATGCTCCAAATCCATTTTAAAGCCATTTTTAAGGCATTTCGCGCATACATGAAATGAACACATTTTTCTCCAAAACTATAACAGATGCAAGCTTGTCCTGTTTGGTGGAGATGATATTTAATAAAATAAGTAGAAATCCACTAAAAGTTTTGTTTGGTTATCTTGCAATCCCGAGATAATCGTCTCCATGCTCCAAATCCATTTTAAAGCCATTTTTAAGGCATTTCGCGCATACATGAAATGAACACATTTTTCTCCAAAACTATAACAGATGCAAGCTTGTCCTGTTTGGTGGAGATGATATTTAATAAAATAAGTAGAAATCCACTAAAAGTTTTGTTTGGTTATCTTTGCAATCCCGAGATAATCGTCTCCATGCTCCAAATCCATTTTAAAGCCATTTTTAAGGCATTTCGCGCATACATGAAATGAACACATTTTTCTCCAAAACTATAACAGATGCAAGCTTGTCCTGTTTGGTGGAGATAATATTTAATCAAATAAGTAGAAATCCACTAAAAGTTTTGTTTGGTTATCTTGCAATCCCGAGATAATCGTCTCCATGCTCCAAATCCATTTTAAAGCCATTTTTAAGGCATTTCGCGCATACATGAAATGAACACATTTTTCTCCAAAACTATAACAGATGCAAGCTTGTCCTGTTTGGTGGAGATGATATTTAATAAAATAAGTAGAAATCCACTAAAAGTTTTGTTTGGTTATCTTGCAATCCCGAGATAATCGTCTCCATGCTCCAAATCCATTTTAAAGCCATTTTTAAGGCATTTCGCGCATACATGAAATGAACACATTTTTCTCCAAAACTATAACAGATGCAAGCTTGTCCTGTTTGGTGGAGATGATATTTAATAAAATAAGTAGAAATCCACTAAAAGTTTTGTTTGGTTATCTTGCAATCCCGAGATAATCGTCTCCATGCTCCAAATCCATTTTAAAGCCATTTCAAAGGCATTTTGCGCATACATGAAATTAACACATTTTTCTCCAAAACTATAACACATGCAAGCTTGTCCTGTTTGGTGGAGATGATATTTAATAAAATAAGTAGAAATCCACTAAAAGTTTTGTTTGGTTATCTTGCAATCCCGAGATAATCGTCTCCATGCTCCAAATCCATTTTAAAGCCATTTTTAAGGCATTTCGCGCATACATGAAATGAACACATTTTTCTCCAAAACTATAACAGATGCAAGCTTGTCCTGTTTGGTGGAGATGATATTTAATAAAATAAGTAGAAATCCACTAAACGTTTTGTTTGGTTATCTTGCAATCCCGAGATAATCGTCTCCATGCTCCAAATCCATTTTAAAGCCATTTTTAAGGCATTTCGCGCATACATGAAATGAACACATTTTTCTCCAAAACTATAACAGATGCAAGCTTGTCCTGTTTGGTGGAGATGATATTTAATTAAATAAGTAGAAATCCACTAAAAGTTTTGTTTGGTTATCTTGCAATCCCGAGATAATCGTCTCCATGCTCCAAATCCATTTTAAAGCCATTTTTAAGGCATTTCGCGCATACATGAAATGAACACATTTTTCTCCAAAACTATAACAGATGCAAGCTTGTCCTGTTTGGTGGAGATGATATTTAATAAAATAAGTAGAAATCCACTAAAAGTTTTGTTTGGTTATCTTGCAATCCCGAGATAATCGTCTCCATGCTCCAAATCCATTTTAAAGTCATTTTTAAGGCATTTCGCGCATACATGAAATGAACACATTTTTCTCCAAAACTATAACAGATGCAAGCTTGTCCTGTTTGGTGGAGATGATATTTAATAAAATAAGTAGAAATCCACTAAAAGTTTTGTTTGGTTATCTTGCAATCCCGAGATAATCGTCTCCATGCTCCAAATCCATTTTAAAGCCATTTCAAAGGCATTTTGCGCATACATGAAATGAACACATTTTTCTCCAAAACTATAACACATGCAAGCTTGTCCTGTTTGGTGGAGATGATATTTAATAAAATAAGTAGAAATCCACTAAAAGTTTTGTTTGGTTATCTTGCAATCCCGAGATAATCGTCTCCATGCTCCAAATCCATTTTAAAGCCATTTTTAAGGCATTTCGCGCATACATGAAATGAACACATTTTTCTCCAAAACTATAACAGATGCAAGCTTGTCCTGTTTGGTCGAGATGATATTTAATAAAATAAGTAGAAATCCACTAAAAGTTTTGTTTGGTTATCTTGCAATCCTGAGATAATCGTCTCCATGCTCCAAATCCATTTTAAAGCCATTTTTAAGGCATTTCGCGCATACATGAAATGAACACATTTTTCTCCAAAACTATAACAGATGCAAGCTTGTCCTGTTTGGTGGAGATGATATTTAATAAAATAAGTAGAAATCCACTAAAAGTTTTGTTTGGTTATCTTGCAATCCCGAGATAATCGTCTCCATGCTCCAAATCCATTTTAAAGCCATTTTTAAGGCATTTCGCGCATACATGAAATGAACACATTTTTCTCCAAAACTATAACAGATGCAAGCTTGTCCTGTTTGGTGGAGATGATATTTAATAAAATAAGTAGAAATCCACTAAACGTTTTGTTTGGTTATCTTGCAATCCCGAGATAATCGTCTCCATGCTCCAAATCCATTTTAAAGCCATTTTTAAGGCATTTCGCGCATACATGAAATGAACACATTTTTCTCCAAAACTATAACAGATGCAAGCTTGTCCTGTTTGGTGGAGATGATATTTAATTAAATAAGTAGAAATCCACTAAAAGTTTTGTTTGGTTATCTTGCAATCCCGAGATAATCGTCTCCATGCTCCAAATCCATTTTAAAGCCATTTTTAAGGCATTTCGCGCATACATGAAATGAACACATTTTTCTCCAAAACTATAACAGATGCAAGCTTGTCCTGTTTGGTGGAGATGATATTTAATAAAATAAGTAGAAATCCACTAAAAGTTTTGTTTGGTTATCTTGCAATCCCGAGATAATCGTCTCCATGCTCCAAATCCATTTTAAAGTCATTTTTAAGGCATTTCGCGCATACATGAAATGAACACATTTTTCTCCAAAACTATAACAGATGCAAGCTTGTCCTGTTTGGTGGAGATGATATTTAATAAAATAAGTAGAAATCCACTAAAAGTTTTGTTTGGTTATCTTGCAATCCCGAGATAATCGTCTCCATGCTCCAAATCCATTTTAAAGCCATTTCAAAGGCATTTTGCGCATACATGAAATGAACACATTTTTCTCCAAAACTATAACACATGCAAGCTTGTCCTGTTTGGTGGAGATGATATTTAATAAAATAAGTAGAAATCCACTAAAAGTTTTGTTTGGTTATCTTGCAATCCCGAGATAATCGTCTCCATGCTCCAAATCCATTTTAAAGCCATTTTTAAGGCATTTCGCGCATACATGAAATGAACACATTTTTCTCCAAAACTATAACAGATGCAAGCTTGTCCTGTTTGGTCGAGATGATATTTAATAAAATAAGTAGAAATCCACTAAAAGTTTTGTTTGGTTATCTTGCAATCCCGAGATAATCGTCTCCATGCTCCAAATCCATTTTAAAGCCATTTTTAAGGCATTTCGCGCATACATGAAATTAACAAATTTTTCTCCAAAACTATAACAGATGCAAGCTTGTCCTGTTTGGTGGAGATGATATTTAATAAAATAAGTAGAAATCCACTAAAAGTTTTGTTTGGTTATCTTGCAATCCCGAGATAATCGTCTCCATGCTCCAAATCCATTTTAAAGCCATTTTTAAGGCATTTCGCGCATACATGAAATGAACACATTTTTCTCCAAAACTAAAACAGATGCAAGCTTGTCCTGTTTGGTGGAGATGATATTTAATAAAATAAGTAGAAATCCACTAAAAGTTTTGTTTGGTTATATTGCAATCCCGAGATAATCGTCTCCATGCTCCAAATCCATTTTAAAGCCATTTTTAAGGCATTTCGCGCATACATGAAATGAACACATTTTTCTCCAAAACTATAACAGATGCAAGCTTGTCCTGTTTGGTGGAGATGATATTTAATAAAATAAGTAGAAATCCACTAAAAGTTTTGTTTGGTTATCTTGCAATCCCGAGATAATCGTCTCCATGCTCCAAATCCATTTTAAAGCCATTTTTAAGGCATTTCGCGCATACATGAAATGAACACATTTTTCTCCAAAACTATAACAGATGCAAGCTTGTCCTGTTTGGTGGAGATGATATTTAATAAAATAAGTAGAAATCCACTAAAAGTTTTGTTTGGTTATCTTGCAATCCCGAGATAATCGTCTCCATGCTCCAAATCCATTTTAAAGCCATTTTTAAGGCATTTCGCGCATACATGAAATGAACACATTTTTCTCCAAAACTATAACAGATGCAAGCTTGTCCTGTTTGGTGGAGATGATATTTAATAAAATAAGTAGAAATCCACTAAAAGTTTTGTTTGGTTATCTTGCAATCCCGAGATAATCGTCTCCATGCTCCAAATCCATTTTAAAGCCATTTTAAGGCATTTCGCGCATACATGAAATGAACACATTTTTCTCCAAAACTATAACAGATGCAAGCTTGTCCTGTTTGGTGGAGATGATATTTAATAAAATAAGTAGAAATCCACTAAAAGTTTTGTTTGGTTATCTTGCAATCCCGAGATAATCGTCTCCATGCTCCAAATCCATTTTAAAGCCATTTTTAAGGCATTTCGCGCATACATGAAATGAACACATTTTTCTCCAAAACTATAACAGATGCAAGCTTGTCCTGTTTGGTGGAGATGATATTTAATAAAATAAGTAGAAATCCACTAAAAGTTTTGTTTGGTTATATTGCAATCCCGAGATAATCGTCTCCATGCTCCAAATCCATTTTAAAGCCATTTTTAAGGCATTTCGCGCATACATGAAATGAACACATTTTTCTCCAAAACTATAACAGATGCAAGCTTGTCCTGTTTGGTGGAGATGATATTTAATAAAATAAGTAGAAATCCACTAAAAGTTTTGTTTGGTTATCTTGCAATCCCGAGATAATCGTCTCCATGCTCCAAATCCATTTTAAAGCCATTTTTAAGGCATTTCGCGCATACATGAAATGAACACATTTTTCTCCAAAACTATAACAGATGCAAGCTTGTCCTGTTTGGTGGAGATGATATTTAATAAAATAAGTAGAAATCCACTAAAAGTTTTGTTTGGTTATCTTGCAATCCCGAGATAATCGTCTCCATGCTCCAAATCCATTTTAAAGCCATTTTTAAGGCATTTCGCGCATACATGAAATGAACACATTTTTCTCCAAAACTATAACAGATGCAAGCTTGTCCTGTTTGGTGGAGATGATATTTAATAAAATAAGTAGAAATCCACTAAAAGTTTTGTTTGGTTATCTTGCAATCCCGAGATAATCGTCTCCATGCTCCAAATCCATTTTAAAGCCATTTTTAAGGCATTTCGCGCATACATGAAATGAACACATTTTTCTCCAAAACTATAACAGATGCAAGCTTGTCCTGTTTGGTGGAGATGATATTTAATAAAATAAGTAGAAATCCACTAAAAGTTTTGTTTGGTTATCTTGCAATCCCGAGATAATCGTCTCCATGCTCCAAATCCATTTTAAAGCCATTTTTAAGGCATTTCGCGCATACATGAAATGAACACATTTTTCTCCAAAACTATAACAGATGCAAGCTTGTCCTGTTTGGTGGAGATAATATTTAATCAAATAAGTAGAAATCTACTAAAAGTTTCGTTTGTTTATATTGCCATCCTGAGATAATCGTCTCCATGCTCCAAATCCATTTTAAAGCCATTTTTAAGGCATTTCGCGCATACATGAAATGAACACATTTTTCTCCAAAACTATAACAGATGCAAGCTTGTCCTGTTTGGTGGAGATGATATTTAATAAAATAAGTAGAAATCCACTAAAAGTTTTGTTTGGTTATCTTGCAATCCCGAGATAATCGTCTCCATGCTCCAAATCCATTTTAAAGCCATTTTTAAGGCATTTCGCGCATACATGAAATGAACACATTTTTCTCCAAAACTATAACAGATGCAAGCTTGTCCTGTTTGGTGGAGATGATATTTAATAAAATAAGTAGAAATCCACTAAAAGTTTTGTTTGGTTATATTGCAATCCCGAGATAATCGTCTCCATGCTCCAAATCCATTTTAAAGCCATTTTTAAGGCATTTCGCGCATACATGAAATGAACACATTTTTCTCCAAAACTATAACAGATGCAAGCTTGTCCTGTTTGGTGGAGATGATATTTAATAAAATAAGTAGAAATCCACTAAAAGTTTTGTTTGGTTATCTTGCAATCCCGAGATAATCGTCTCCATGCACCAAATCCATTTTAAAGCCATTTTTAAGGCATTTCGCGCATACATGAAATGAACACATTTTTCTCCAAAACTATAACAGATGCAAGCTTGTCCTGTTTGGTGGAGATAATATTTAATAAAATAAGTAGAAATCTACTAAAAGTTTCGTTTGTTTATATTGCCATCCTGAGATAATCGTCTCCATGCTCCAAATCCATTTTAAAGCCATTTCAAAGGCATTTTGCGCATACATGAAATGAACACATTTTTCTCCAAAACTATAACACATGCAAGCTTGTCCTGTTTGGTGGAGATGATATTTAATAAAATAAGTAGAAATCCACTAAAAGTTTTGTTTGGTTATCTTGCAATCCCGAGATAATCGTCTCCATGCTCCAAATCCATTTTAAAGCCATTTTTAAGGCATTTCGCGCATACATGAAATGAACACATTTTTCTCCAAAACTATAACAGATGCAAGCTTGTCCTGTTTGGTGGAGATGATATTTAATAAAATAAGTAGAAATCCACTAAAAGTTTTGCTGGTTATCTTGCAATCCCGAGATAATCGTCTCCATGCTCCAAATCCATTTTAAAGCCATTTTTAAGGCATTTCGCGCATACATGAAATGAACACATTTTTCTCCAAAACTATAACACATGCAAGCTTGTCCTGTTTGGTGGAGATGATATTTAATAAAATAAGTAGAAATCCACTAAAAGTTTTGTTTGGTTATCTTGCAATCCCGAGATAATCGTCTCCATGCTCCAAATCCATTTTAAAGCCATTTCAAAGGCATTTTGCGCATACATGAAATTAACACATTTTTCTCCAAAACTATAACACATGCAAGCTTGTCCTGTTTGGTGGAGATGATATTTAATAAAATAAGTAGAAATCCACTAAAAGTTTTGTTTGGTTATCTTGCAATCCCGAGATAATCGTCTCCATGCTCCAAATCCATTTTAAAGCCATTTTTAAGGCATTTTGCGCATACATGAAATTAACACATTTTTCTCCAAAACTATAACACATGCAAGCTTGTCCTGTTTGGTGGAGATGATATTTAATAAAATAAGTAGAAATCCACTAAACGTTTTGTTTGGTTATCTTGCAATCCCGAGATAATCGTCTCCATGCTCCAAATCCATTTTAAAGCCATTTTTAAGGCATTTCGCGCATACATGAAATGAACACATTTTTCTCCAAAACTATAACAGATGCAAGCTTGTCCTGTTTGGTGGAGATGATATTTAATAAAATAAGTAGAAATCCACTAAACGTTTTGTTTGGTTATCTTGCAATCCCGAGATAATCGTCTCCATGCTCCAAATCCATTTTAAAGCCATTTTTAAGGCATTTCGCGCATACATGAAATGAACACATTTTTCTCCAAAACTATAACAGATGCAAGCTTGTCCTGTTTGGTGGAGATGATATTTAATAAAATAAGTAGAAATCCACTAAAAGTTTTGTTTGGTTATCTTGCAATCCCGAGATAATCGTCTCCATGCTCCAAATCCATTTTAAAGCCATTTTTAAGGCATTTCGCGCATACATGAAATGAACACATTTTTCTCCAAAACTATAACAGATGCAAGCTTGTCCTGTTTGGTGGAGATGATATTTAATAAAATAAGTAGAAATCCACTAAAAGTTTTGTTTGGTTATCTTGCAATCCCGAGATAATCGTCTCCATGCTCCAAATCCATTTTAAAGCCATTTTTAAGGCATTTCGCGCATACATGAAATGAACACATTTTTCTCCAAAACTATAACAGATGCAAGCTTGTCCTGTTTGGTGGGGATGATATTTAATAAAATAAGTAGAAATCCACTAAAAGTTTTGTTTGGTTATCTTGCAATCCCGAGATAATCGTCTCCATGCTCCAAATCCATTTTAAAGCCATTTTTAAGGCATTTCGCGCATACATGAAATGAACACATTTTTCTCCAAAACTATAACAGATGCAAGCTTGTCCTGTTTGGTGGAGATGATATTTAATAAAATAAGTAGAAATCCACTAAAAGTTTTGTTTGGTTATCTTGCAATCCCGAGATAATCGTCTCCATGCTCCAAATCCATTTTAAAGCCATTTTTAAGGCATTTCGCGCATACATGAAATGAACACATTTTTCTCCAAAACTATAACAGATGCAAGCTTGTCCTGTTTGGTGGAGATGATATTTAATAAAATAAGTAGAAATCCACTAAAAGTTTTGTTTGGTTATCTTGCAATCCCGAGATAATCGTCTCCATGCTCCAAATCCATTTTAAAGCCATTTTTAAGGCATTTCGCGCATACATGAAATGAACACATTTTTCTCCAAAACTATAACAGATGCAAGCTTGTCCTGTTTGGTGGAGATAATATTTAATAAAATAAGTAGAAATCTACTAAAAGTTTCGTTTGTTTATATTGCCATCCTGAGATAATCGTCTCCATGCTCCAAATCCATTTTAAAGCCATTTCAAAGGCATTTTGCGCATACATGAAATGAACACATTTTTCTCCAAAACTATAACACATGCAAGCTTGTCCTGTTTGGTGGAGATGATATTTAATAAAATAAGTAGAAATCCACTAAAAGTTTTGTTTGGTTATCTTGCAATCCCGAGATAATCGTCTCCATGCTCCAAATCCATTTTAAAGCCATTTTTAATGCATTTCGCGCATACATGAAATGAACACATTTTTCTCCAAAACTATAACAGATGCAAGCTTGTCCTGTTTGGTGGAGATGATATTTAATAAAATAAGTAGAAATCCACTAAAAGTTTTGTTTGGTTATCTTGCAATCCCGAGATAATCGTCTCCATGCTCCAAATCCATTTTAAAGCCATTTTTAAGGCATTTCGCGCATACATGAAATGAACACATTTTTCTCCAAAACTATAACAGATGCAAGCTTGTCCTGTTTGGTGGAGATGATATTTAATAAAATAAGTAGAAATCCACTAAAAGTTTTGTTTGGTTATCTTGCAATCCCGAGATAATCGTCTCCATGCTCCAAATCCATTTTAAAGCCATTTTTAAGGCATTTCGCGCATACATGAAATGAACACATTTTTCTCCAAAACTATAACAGATGCAAGCTTGTCCTGTTTGGTGGAGATGATATTTAATAAAATAAGTAGAAATCTACTAAAAGTTTCGTTTGTTTATATTGCCATCCTGAGATAATCGTCTCCATGCTCCAAATCCATTTTAAAGCCATTTTTAAGGCATTTCGCGCATACATGAAATGAACACATTTTTCTCCAAAACTATAACAGATGCAAGCTTGTCCTGTTTGGTGGAGATGATATTTAATAAAATAAGTAGAAATCCACTAAAAGTTTTGTTTGGTTATCTTGCAATCCCGAGATAATCGTCTCCATGCTCCAAATCCATTTTAAAGCCATTTTTAAGGCATTTCGCGCATACATGAAATGAACACATTTTTCTCCAAAACTATAACAGATGCAAGCTTGTCCTGTTTGGTGGAGATGATATTTAATAAAATAAGTAGAAATCCACTAAAAGTTTTGTTTGGTTATCTTGCAATCCCGAGATAATCGTCTCCATGCTCCAAATCCATTTTAAAGCCATTTTTAAGGCATTTCGCGCATACATGAAATGAACACATTTTTCTCCAAAACTATAACAGATGCAAGCTTGTCCTGTTTGGTGGAGATGATATTTAATAAAATAAGTAGAAATCCACTAAAAGTTTTGTTTGGTTATCTTGCAATCCCAAGATAATCGTCTCCATGCTCCAAATCCATTTTAAAGCCATTTTTAAGGCATTTCGCGCATACATGAAATGAACACATTTTTCTCCAAAACTATAACAGATGCAAGCTTGTCCTGTTTGGTGGAGATGATATTTAATAAAATAAGTAGAAATCCACTAAAAGTTTTGTTTGGTTATCTTGCAATCCCGAGATAATCGTCTCCATGCTCCAAATCCATTTTAAAGCCATTTTTAAGGCATTTTGCGCATACATGAAATGAACACATTTTTCTCCAAAACTATAACACATGCAAGCTTGTCCTGTTTGGTGGAGATGATATTTAATAAAATAAGTAGAAATCCACTAAAAGTTTTGTTTGGTTATCTTGCAATCCCGAGATAATCGTCTCCATGCTCCAAATCCATTTTAAAGCCATTTTTAAGGCATTTCGCGCATACATGAAATGAACACATTTTTCTCCAAAACTATAACAGATGCAAGCTTGTCCTGTTTGGTGGAGATGATATTTAATAAAATAAGTAGAAATCCACTAAAAGTTTTGTTTGGTTATCTTGCAATCCCGAGATAATCGTCTCCATGCTCCAAATCCATTTTAAAGCCATTTTTAAGGCATTTCGCGCATACATGAAATGAACACATTTTTCTCCAAAACTATAACAGATGCAAGCTTGTCCTGTTTGGTGGAGATGATATTTAATAAAATAAGTAGAAATCCACTAAAAGTTTTGTTTGGTTATATTGCAATCCCGAGATAATCGTCTCCATGCTCCAAATCCATTTTAAAGCCATTTTTAAGGCATTTCGCGCATACATGAAATGAACACATTTTTCTCCAAAACTATAACAGATGCAAGCTTGTCCTGTTTGGTGGAGATGATATTTCATAAAATAAGTAGAAATCCACTAAAAGTTTTGTTTGGTTATCTTGCAATCCCGAGATAATCGTCTCCATGCTCCAAATCCATTTTAAAGCCATTTTTAAGGCATTTCGCGCATACATGAAATGAACACATTTTTCTCCAAAACTATAACAGATGCAAGCTTGTCCTGTTTGGTGGAGATGATATTTCATAAAATAAGTAGAAATCCACTAAAAGTTTTGTTTGGTTATCTTGCAATCCCGAGATAATCGTCTCCATGCTCCAAATGCATTTTAAAGCCATTTTTAAGGCATTTCGCGCATACATGAAATGAACACATTTTTCTCCAAAACTATAACAGATGCAAGCTTGTCCTGTTTGGTGGAGATGATATTTAATAAAATAAGTAGAAATCCACTAAAAGTTTTGTTTGGTTATCTTGCAATCCCGAGATAATCGTCTCCATGCTCCAAATCCATTTTAAAGCCATTTTTAAGGCATTTCGCGCATACATGAAATGAACACATTTTTCTCCAAAACTATAACAGATGCAAGCTTGTCCTGTTTGGTGGAGATGATATTTAATAAAATAAGTAGAAATCCACTAAAAGTTTTGTTTGGTTATCTTGCAATCCCGAGATAATCGTCTCCATGCTCCAAATCCATTTTAAAGCCATTTTTAAGGCATTTCGCGCATACATGAAATGAACACATTTTTCTCCAAAACTATAACAGATGCAAGCTTGTCCTGTTTGGTGGAGATGATATTTAATAAAATAAGTAGAAATCCACTAAAAGTTTTGTTTGGTTATCTTGCAATCCCGAGATAATCGTCTCCATGCTCCAAATCCATTTTAAAGCCATTTTTAAGGCATTTCGCGCATACATGAAATGAACACATTTTTCTCCAAAACTATAACAGATGCAAGCTTGTCCTGTTTGGTGGAGATGATATTTAATAAAATAAGTAGAAATCCACTAAAAGTTTTGTTTGGTTATCTTGCAATCCCGAGATAATCGTCTCCATGCTCCAAATCCATTTTAAAGCCATTTTTAAGGCATTTTGCGCATACATGAAATGAACACATTTTTCTCCAAAACTATAACACATGCAAGCTTGTCCTGTTTGGTGGAGATGATATTTAATAAAATAAGTAGAAATCCACTAAAAGTTTTGTTTGGTTATCTTGCAATCCCGAGATAATCGTCTCCATGCTCCAAATCCATTTTAAAGCCATTTTTAAGGCATTTCGCGCATACATGAAATGAACACATTTTTCTCCAAAACTATAACAGATGCAAGCTTGTCCTGTTTGGTGGAGATGATATTTAATAAAATAAGTAGAAATCCACTAAAAGTTTTGTTTGGTTATCTTGCAATCCCGAGATAATCGTCTCCATGCTCCAAATCCATTTTAAAGCCATTTTTAAGGCATTTCGCGCATACATGAAATGAACACATTTTTCTCCAAAACTATAACAGATGCAAGCTTGTCCTGTTTGGTGGAGATGATATTTAATAAAATAAGTAGAAATCCACTAAAAGTTTTGTTTGGTTATATTGCAATCCCGAGATAATCGTCTCCATGCTCCAAATCCATTTTAAAGCCATTTTTAAGGCATTTCGCGCATACATGAAATGAACACATTTTTCTCCAAAACTATAACAGATGCAAGCTTGTCCTGTTTGGTGGAGATGATATTTCATAAAATAAGTAGAAATCCACTAAAAGTTTTGTTTGGTTATCTTGCAATCCCGAGATAATCGTCTCCATGCTCCAAATCCATTTTAAAGCCATTTTTAAGGCATTTCGCGCATACATGAAATGAACACATTTTTCTCCAAAACTATAACAGATGCAAGCTTGTCCTGTTTGGTGGAGATGATATTTCATAAAATAAGTAGAAATCCACTAAAAGTTTTGTTTGGTTATCTTGCAATCCCGAGATAATCGTCTCCATGCTCCAAATCCATTTTAAAGCCATTTTTAAGGCATTTCGCGCATACATGAAATGAACACATTTTTCTCCAAAACTATAACAGATGCAAGCTTGTCCTGTTTGGTGGAGATGATATTTAATAAAATAAGTAGAAATCCACTAAAAGTTTTGTTTGGTTATCTTGCAATCCCGAGATAATCGTCTCCATGCTCCAAATCCATTTTAAAGCCATTTTTAAGGCATTTCGCGCATACATGAAATGAACACATTTTTCTCCAAAACTATAACAGATGCAAGCTTGTCCTGTTTGGTGGAGATGATATTTAATAAAATAAGTAGAAATCCACTAAAAGTTTTGTTTGGTTATCTTGCAATCCCGAGATAATCGTCTCCATGCTCCAAATCCATTTTAAAGCCATTTTTAAGGCATTTCGCGCATACATGAAATGAACACATTTTTCTCCAAAACTATAACAGATGCAAGATTGTCCTGTTTGGTGGAGATGATATTTAATAAAATAAGTAGAAATCCACTAAAAGTTTTGTTTGGTTATCTTGCAATCCCGAGATAATCGTCTCCATGCTCCAAATCCATTTTAAAGCCATTTTTAAGGCATTTCGCGCATACATGAAATGAACACATTTTTCTCCAAAACTATAACAGATGCAAGCTTGTCCTGTTTGGTGGAGATGATATTTAATAAAATAAGTAGAAATCCACTAAAAGTTTTGTTTGGTTATCTTGCAATCCCGAGATAATCGTCTCCATGCTCCAAATCCATTTTAAAGCCATTTTTAAGGCATTTCGCGCATACATGAAATGAACACATTTTTCTCCAAAACTATAACAGATGCAAGCTTGTCCTGTTTGGTGGAGATGATATTTAATAAAATAAGTAGAAATCCACTAAAAGTTTTGTTTGGTTATCTTGCAATCCCGAGATAATCGTCTCCATGCTCCAAATCCATTTTAAAGCCATTTTTAAGGCATTTTGCGCATACATGAAATGAACACATTTTTCTCCAAAACTATAACAGATGCAAGCTTGTCCTGTTTGGTGGAGATGATATTTAATAAAATAAGTAGAAATCCACTAAAAGTTTTGTTTGGTTATCTTGCAATCCCGAGATAATCGTCTCCATGCTCCAAATCCATTTTAAAGCCATTTTTAAGGCATTTCGCGCATACATGAAATGAACACATTTTTCTCCAAAACTATAACAGATGCAAGCTTGTCCTGTTTGGTGGAGATGATATTTAATAAAATAAGTAGAAATCCACTAAAAGTTTTGTTTGGTTATCTTGCAATCCCGAGATAATCGTCTCCATGCTCCAAATCCATTTTAAAGCCATTTTTAAGGCATTTCGCGCATACATGAAATGAACACATTTTTCTCCAAAACTATAACAGATGCAAGCTTGTCCTGTTTGGTGGAGATGATATTTAATAAAATAAGTAGAAATCCACTAAAAGTTTTGTTTGGTTATCTTGCAATCCCGAGATAATCGTCTCCATGCTCCAAATCCATTTTAAAGCCATTTTTAAGGCATTTCGCGCATACATGAAATGAACACATTTTTCTCTAAAACTATAACAGATGCAAGCTTGTCCTGTTTGGTGGAGATAATATTTAATAAAATAAGTAGAAATCTACTAAAAGTTTCGTTTGTTTATATTGCCATCCCGAGATAATCGTCTCCATGCTCCAAATCCATTTTAAAGCCATTTTTAAGGCATTTTGCGCATACATGAAATGAACACATTTTTCTCTAAAACTATAACAGATGCAAGCTTGTCCTGTTTGGTGGAGATAATATTTAATAAAATAAGTAGAAATCTACTAAAAGTTTCGTTTGTTTATCTTGCCATCCTGAGATAATCGTCTCCATGCTCCAAATCCATTTTAAAGCCATTTTTAAGGCATTTTGCGCATACATGAAATGAACACATTTTTCTCCAAAACTATAACAGATGCAAGCTTGTCCTGTTTGGTGGAGATGATGTTTAATAAAATAAGTAGAAATCCACTAAAAGTTTTGTTTGGTTATCTTGCAATCCCGAGATAATCGTCTCCATGCTCCAAATCCATTTTAAAGCCATTTTTAAGGCATTTTGCGCATACATGAAATGAACACATTTTTCTCCAAAACTTTAACAGATGCAAGCTTGTCCTGTTTGGTGGAGATGATATTTAATAAAATAAGTAGAAATCCACTAAAAGTTTTGTTTGGTTATCTTGCAATCCCGAGATAATCGTCTCCATGCTCCAAATCCATTTTAAAGCCATTTTTAAGGCATTTCGCGCATACATGAAATGAACACATTTTTCTCCAAAACTATAACAGATGCAAGCTTGTCCTGTTTGGTGGAGATGATATTTAATAAAATAAGTAGAAATCCACTAAAAGTTTTGTTTGGTTATCTTGCAATCCCGAGATAATCGTCTCCATGCTCCAAATCCATTTTAAAGCCATTTTTAAGGCATTTCGCGCATACATGAAATGAACACATTTTTCTCCAAAACTATAACAGATGCAAGCTTGTCCTGTTTGGTGGAGATGATATTTAATAAAATAAGTAGAAATCCACTAAAAGTTTTGTTTGGTTATCTTGCAATCCCGAGATAATCGTCTCCATGCTCCAAATCCATTTTAAAGCCATTTTTAAGGCATTTCGCGCATACATGAAATGAACACATTTTTCTCCAAAACTATAACAGATGCAAGCTTGTCCTGTTTGGTGGAGATGATATTTAATAAAATAAGTAGAAATCCACTAAAAGTTTTGTTTGGTTATCTTGCAATCCCGAGATAATCGTCTCCATGCTCCAAATCCATTTTAAAGCCATTTTTAAGGCATTTCGCGCATACATGAAATGAACACATTTTTCTCCAAAACTATAACAGATGCAAGCTTGTCCTGTTTGGTGGAGATGATATTTAATAAAATAAGTAGAAATCCACTAAAAGTTTTGTTTGGTTATCTTGCAATCCCGAGATAATCGTCTCCATGCTCCAAATCCATTTTAAAGCCATTTTTAAGGCATTTCGCGCATACATGAAATGAACACATTTTTCTCCAAAACTATAACAGATGCAAGCTTGTCCTGTTTGGTGGAGATGATATTTAATAAAATAAGTAGAAATCCACTAAAAGTTTTGTTTGGTTATATTGCAATCCCGAGATAATCGTCTCCATGCTCCAAATCCATTTTAAAGCCATTTTTAAGGCATTTCGCGCATACATGAAATGAACACATTTTTCTCCAAAACTATAACAGATGCAAGCTAGTCCTGTTTGGTGGAGATGATATTTCATAAAATAAGTAGAAATCCACTAAAAGTTTTGTTTGGTTATCTTGCAATCCCGAGATAATCGTCTCCATGCTCCAAATCCATTTTAAAGCCATTTTTAAGGCATTTCGCGCATACATGAAATGAACACATTTTTCTCCAAAACTATAACAGATGCAAGCTTGTCCTGTTTGGTGGAGATGATATTTAATAAAATAAGTAGAAATCCACTAAAAGTTTTGTTTGGTTATCTTGCAATCCCGAGATAATCGTCTCCATGCTCCAAATCCATTTTAAAGCCATTTTTAAGGCATTTCGCGCATACATGAAATGAACACATTTTTCTCCAAAACTATAACAGATGCATGCTTGTCCTGTTTGGTGGAGATGATATTTAATAAAATAAGTAGAAATCCACTAAAAGTTTTGTTTGGTTATCTTGCAATCCCGAGATAATCGTCTCCATGCTCCAAATCCATTTTAAAGCCATTTTTAAGGCATTTCGCGCATACATGAAATGAACACATTTTTCTCTAAAACTATAACAGATGCAAGCTTGTCCTGTTTGGTGGAGATAATATTTAATAAAATAAGTAGAAATCTACTAAAAGTTTCGTTTGTTTATATTGCCATCCTGAGATAATCGTCTCCATGCTCCAAATCCATTTTAAAGCCATTTTTAAGGCATTTTGCGCATACATGAAATGAACACATTTTTCTCCAAAACTATAACAGATGCAAGCTTGTCCTGTTTGGTGGAGATGATATTTAATAAAATAAGTAGAAATCTACTAAAAGTTTCGTTTGTTTATATTGCCATCCTGAGATAATCGTCTCCATGCTCCAAATCCATTTTAAAGCCATTTTTAAGGCATTTTGCGCATACATGAAATGAACACATTTTTCTCCAAAACTATAACAGATGCAAGCTTGTCCTGTTTGGTGGAGATGATATTTAATAAAATAAGTAGAAATCCACTAAAAGTTTTGTTTGGTTATCTTGCAATCCCGAGATAATCGTCTCCATGCTCCAAATCCATTTTAAAGCCATTTTTAAGGCATTTTGCGCATACATGAAATGAACACATTTTTCTCCAAAACTTTAACAGATGCAAGCTTGTCCTGTTTGGTGGAGATGATATTTAATAAAATAAGTAGAAATCCACTAAAAGTTTTGTTTGGTTATCTTGCAATCCCGAGATAATCGTCTCCATGCTCCAAATCCATTTTAAAGCCATTTTTAAGGCATTTCGCGCATACATGAAATGAACACATTTTTCTCCAAAACTATAACAGATGCAAGCTTGTCCTGTTTGGTGGAGATGATATTTAATAAAATAAGTAGAAATCCACTAAAAGTTTTGTTTGGTTATCTTGCAATCCCGAGATAATCGTCTCCATGCTCCAAATCCATTTTAAAGCCATTTTTAAGGCATTTCGCGCATACATGAAATGAACACATTTTTCTCCAAAACTATAACAGATGCAAGCTTGTCCTGTTTGGTGGAGATGATATTTAATAAAATAAGTAGAAATCCACTAAAAGTTTTGTTTGGTTATCTTGCAATCCCGAGATAATCGTCTCCATGCTCCAAATCCATTTTAAAGCCATTTCAAAGGCATTTCGCGCATACATGAAATGAACACATTTTTCTCCAAAACTATAACAGATGCAAGCTTGTCCTGTTTGGTGGAGATGATATTTAATAAAATAAGTAGAAATCCACTAAAAGTTTTGTTTGGTTATCTTGCAATCCCGAGATAATCGTCTCCATGCTCCAAATCCATTTTAAAGCCATTTCAAAGGCATTTTGCGCATACATGAAATGAACACATTTTTCTCCAAAACTATAACACATGCAAGCTTGTCCTGTTTGGTGGAGATGATATTTAATAAAATAAGTAGAAATCCACTAAAAGTTTTGTTTGGTTATCTTGCAATCCCGAGATAATCGTCTCCATGCTCCAAATCCATTTTAAAGCCATTTTTAAGGCATTTCGCGCATACATGAAATGAACACATTTTTCTCCAAAACTATAACAGATGCAAGCTTGTCCTGTTTGGTCGAGAAGATATTTAATAAAATAAGTAGAAATACACTAAAAGTTTTGTTTGGTTATCTTGCAATCCCGAGATAATCGTCTCCATGCTCCAAATCCATTTTAAAGCCATTTTTAAGGCATTTCGCGCATACATGAAATGAACACATTTTTCTCCAAAACTATAACAGATGCAAGCTTGTCCTGTTTGGTGGAGATGATATTTAATAAAATAAGTAGAAATCCACTAAAAGTTTTGTTTGGTTATATTGCAATCCCGAGATAATCGTCTCCATGCTCCAAATCCATTTTAAAGCCATTTTTAAGGCATTTCGCGCATACATGAAATGAACACATTTTTCTCCAAAACTATAACAGATGCAAGCTTGTCCTGTTTGTTGGAGATGATATTTAATAAAATAAGTAGAAATCCACTAAAAGTTTTGTTTGGTTATCTTGCAATCCCGAGATAATCGTCTCCATGCTCCAAATCCATTTTAAAGCCATTTTTAAGGCATTTCGCGCATACATGAAATGAACACATTTTTCTCCAAAACTATAACAGATGCAAGCTTGTCCTGTTTGGTGGAGATGATATTTAATAAAATAAGTAGAAATCCACTAAAAGTTTTGTTTGGTTATCTTGCAATCCCGAGATAATCGTCTCCATGCTCCAAATCCATTTTAAAGCCATTTTTAAGGCATTTCGCGCATACATGAAATGAACACATTTTTCTCCAAAACTATAACAGATGCAAGCTTGTCCTGTTTGGTGGAGATGATATTTAATAAAATAAGTAGAAATCCACTAAAAGTTTTGTTTGGTTATCTTGCAATCCCGAGATAATCGTCTCCATGCTCCAAATCCATTTTAAAGCCATTTTTAAGGCATTTCGCGCATACATGAAATGAACACATTTTTCTCCAAAACTATAACAGATGCAAGCTTGTCCTGTTTGGTGGAGATGATATTTAATAAAATAAGTAGAAATCCACTAAAAGTTTTGTTTGGTTATCTTGCAATCCCGAGATAATCGTTTCCATGCTCCAAATCCATTTTAAAGCCATTTTTAAGGCATTTCGCGCATACATGAAATGAACACATTTTTCTCCAAAACTATAACAGATGCAAGCTTGTCCTGTTTGGTGGAGATGATATTTAATAAAATAAGTAGAAATCCACTAAAAGTTTTGTTTCGTTATCTTGCAATCCCGAGATAATCGTCTCCATGCTCCAAATCCATTTTAAAGCCATTTTTAAGGCATTTTGCGCATACATGAAATGAACACATTTTTCTCCAAAACTATAACAGATGCAAGCTTGTCCTGTTTGGTGGAGATGATATTTAATAAAATAAGTAGAAATCCACTAAAAGTTTTGTTTGGTTATATTGCAATCCCGAGATAATCGTCTCCATGCTCCAAATCCATTTTAAAGCCATTTTTAAGGCATTTCGCGCATACATGAAATGAACACATTTTTCTCCAAAACTATAACAGATGCAAGCTTGTCCTGTTTGGTGGAGATGATATTTAATAAAATAAGTAGAAATCCACTAAAAGTTTTGTTTGGTTATCTTGCAATCCCGAGATAATCGTCTCCATGCTCCAAATCCATTTTAAAGCCATTTTTAAGGCATTTCGCGCATACATGAAATGAACACATTTTTCTCCAAAACTATAACAGATGCAAGCTTGTCCTGTTTGGTGGAGATGATATTTAATAAAATAAGTAGAAATCCACTAAAAGTTTTGTTTGGTTATCTTGCAATCCCGAGATAATCGTCTCCATGCTCCAAATCCATTTTAAAGCCATTTTTAAGGCATTTCGCGCATACATGAAATGAACACATTTTTCTCCAAAACTATAACAGATGCAAGCTTGTCCTGTTTGGTGGAGATGATATTTAATAAAATAAGTAGAAATCCACTAAAAGTTTTGTTTGGTTATCTTGCAATCCCGAGATAATCGTCTCCATGCTCCAAATCCATTTTAAAGCCATTTTTAAGGCATTTCGCGCATACATGAAATGAACACATTTTTCTCCAAAACTATAACAGATGCAAGCTTGTCCTGTTTGGTGGAGATAATATTTAATCAAATAAGTAGAAATCTACTAAAAGTTTCGTTTGTTTATATTGCCATCCTGAGATAATCGTCTCCATGCTCCAAATCCATTTTAAAGCCATTTTTAAGGCATTTCGCGCATACATGAAATGAACACATTTTTCTCCAAAACTATAACAGATGCAAGCTTGTCCTGTTTGGTGGAGATGATATTTAATAAAATAAGTAGAAATCCACTAAAAGTTTTGTTTGGTTATCTTGCAATCCCGAGATAATCGTCTCCATGCTCCAAATCCATTTTAAAGCCATTTTAAAGGCATTTCGCGCATACATGAAATGAACACATTTTTCTCCAAAACTATAACAGATGCAAGCTTGTCCTGTTTGGTGGAGATGATATTTAATAAAATAAGTAGAAATCCACTAAAAGTTTTGTTTGGTTATCTTGCAATCCCGAGATAATCGTCTCCATGCTCCAAATCCATTTTAAAGCCATTTCAAAGGCATTTTGCGCATACATGAAATGAACACATTTTTCTCCAAAACTATAACACATGCAAGCTTGTCCTGTTTGGTGGAGATGATATTTAATAAAATAAGTAGAAATCCACTAAAAGTTTTGTTTGGTTATCTTGCAATCCCGAGATAATCGTCTCCATGCTCCAAATCCATTTTAAAGCCATTTTTAAGGCATTTCGCGCATACATGAAATGAACACATTTTTCTCCAAAACTATAACAGATGCAAGCTTGTCCTGTTTGGTCGAGAAGATATTTAATAAAATAAGTAGAAATCCACTAAAAGTTTTGTTTGGTTATCTTGCAATCCCGAGATAATCGTCTCCATGCTCCAAATCCATTTTAAAGCCATTTTTAAGGCATTTCGCGCATACATGAAATGAACAAATTTTTCTCCAAAACTATAACAGATGCAAGCTTGTCCTGTTTGGTGGAGATGATATTTAATAAAATAAGTAGAAATCCACTAAAAGTTTTGTTTGGTTATCTTGCAATCCCGAGATAATCGTCTCCATGCTCCAAATCCATTTTAAAGCCATTTTTAAGGCATTTCGCGCATACATGAAATGAACACATTTTTCTCCAAAACTATAACAGATGCAAGCTTGTCCTGTTTGGTGGAGATGATATTTAATAAAATAAGTAGAAATCCACTAAAAGTTTTGTTTGGTTATATTGCAATCCCGAGATAATCGTCTCCATGCTCCAAATCCATTTTAAAGCCATTTTTAAGGCATTTCGCGCATACATGAAATGAACACATTTTTCTCCAAAACTATAACAGATGCAAGCTTGTCCTGTTTGGTGGAGATGATATTTAATAAAATAAGTAGAAATCCACTAAAAGTTTTGTTTGGTTATCTTGCAATCCCGAGATAATCGTCTCCATGCTCCAAATCCATTTTAAAGCCATTTTTAAGGCATTTCGCGCATACATGAAATGAACACATTTTTCTCCAAAACTATAACAGATGCAAGCTTGTCCTGTTTGGTGGAGATGATATTTAATAAAATAAGTAGAAATCCACTAAAAGTTTTGTTTGGTTATCTTGCAATCCCGAGATAATCGTCTCCATGCTCCAAATCCATTTTAAAGCCATTTTTAAGGCATTTCGCGCATACATGAAATGAACACATTTTTCTCCAAAACTATAACAGATGCAAGCTTGTCCTGTTTGGTGGAGATGATATTTAATAAAATAAGTAGAAATCCACTAAAAGTTTTGTTTGGTTATCTTGCAATCCCGAGATAATCGTTTCCATGCTCCAAATAAATTTTAAAGCCATTTTTAAGGCATTTCGCGCATACATGAAATGAACACATTTTTCTCCAAAACTATAACAGATGCAAGCTTGTCCTGTTTGGTGGAGATGATATTTAATAAAATAAGTAGAAATCCACTAAAAGTTTTGTTTCGTTATCTTGCAATCCCGAGATAATCGTCTCCATGCTCCAAATCCATTTTAAAGCCATTTTTAAGGCATTTTGCGCATACATGAAATGAACACATTTTTCTCCAAAACTATAACAGATGCAAGCTTGTCCTGTTTGGTGGAGATGATATTTAATAAAATAAGTAGAAATCCACTAAAAGTTTTGTTTGGTTATCTTGCAATCCCGAGATAATCGTCTCCATGCTCCAAATCCATTTTAAAGCCATTTTTAAGGCATTTCGCGCATACATGAAATGAACACATTTTTCTCCAAAACTATAACAGATGCAAGCTTGTCCTGTTTGGTGGAGATGATATTTAATAAAATAAGTAGAAATCCACTAAAAGTTTTGTTTGGTTATCTTGCAATCCCGAGATAATCGTCTCCATGCTCCAAATCCATTTTAAAGCCATTTTTAAGGCATTTCGCGCATACATGAAATGAACACATTTTTCTCCAAAACTATAACAGATGCAAGCTTGTCCTGTTTGGTGGAGATGATATTTAATAAAATAAGTAGAAATCCACTAAAAGTTTTGTTTGGTTATCTTGCAATCCCGAGATAATCGTCTCCATGCTCCAAATCCATTTTAAAGCCATTTTTAAGGCATTTCGCGCATACATGAAATGAACACATTTTTCTCCAAAACTATAACAGATGCAAGCTTGTCCTGTTTGGTGGAGATGATATTTAATAAAATAAGTAGAAATCCACTAAAAGTTTTGTTTGGTTATCTTGCAATCCCGAGATAATCGTCTCCATGCTCCAAATCCATTTTAAAGCCATTTTTAAGGCATTTCGCGCATACATGAAATGAACACATTTTTCTCCAAAACTATAACAGATGCAAGCTTGTCCTGTTTGGTTGAGATGATATTTAATCAAATAAGTAGAAATCTACTAAAAGTTTCGTTTGTTTATATTGCCATCCTGAGATAATCGTCTCCATGCTCCAAATCCATTTTAAAGCCATTTTTAAGGCATTTCGCGCATACATGAAATGAACACATTTTTCTCCAAAACTATAACAGATGCAAGCTTGTCCTGTTTGGTGGAGATGATATTTAATAAAATAAGTAGAAATCCACTAAAAGTTTTGTTTGGTTATCTTGCAATCCCGAGATAATCGTCTCCATGCTCCAAATCCATTTTAAAGCCATTTTTAAGGCATTTCGCGCATACATGAAATGAACACATTTTTCTCCAAAACTATAACAGATGCAAGCTTGTCCTGTTTGGTGGAGATGATATTTAATAAAATAAGTAGAAATCCACTAAAAGTTTTGTTTGGTTATCTTGCAATCCCGAGATAATCGTCTCCATGCTCCAAATCCATTTTAAAGCCATTTTTAAGGCATTTCGCGCATACATGAAATGAACACATTTTTCTCCAAAACTATAACAGATGCAAGCTTGTCCTGTTTGGTGGAGATGATATTTAATAAAATAAGTAGAAATCCACTAAAAGTTTTGTTTGGTTATCTTGCAATCCCGAGATAATCGTCTCCATGCTCCAAATCCATTTTAAAGCCATTTTTAAGGCATTTCGCGCATACATGAAATGAACACATTTTTCTCCAAAACTATAACAGATGCAAGCTTGTCCTGTTTGGTGGAGATGATATTTAATAAAATAAGTAGAAATCCACTAAAAGTTTTGTTTGGTTATCTTGCAATCCCGAGATAATCGTCTCCATGCTCCAAATCCATTTTAAAGCCATTTTTAAGGCATTTCGCGCATACATGAAATGAACACATTTTTCTCCAAAACTATAACAGATGCAAGCTTGTCCTGTTTGGTGGAGATGATATTTAATAAAATAAGTAGAAATCCACTAAAAGTTTTGTTTGGTTATCTTGCAATCCCGAGATAATCGTCTCCATGCTCCAAATCCATTTTAAAGCCATTTTTAAGGCATTTCGCGCATACATGAAATGAACACATTTTTCTCCAAAACTATAACAGATGCAAGCTTGTCCTGTTTGGTGGAGATAATATTTAATCAAATAAGTAGAAATCTACTAAAAGTTTCGTTTGTTTATATTGCCATCCTGAGATAATCGTCTCCATGCTCCAAATCCATTTTAAAGCCATTTTTAAGGCATTTCGCGCATACATGAAATGAACACATTTTTCTCCAAAACTATAACAGATGCAAGCTTGTCCTGTTTGGTGGAGATGATATTTAATAAAATAAGTAGAAATCCACTAAAAGTTTTGTTTGGTTATCTTGCAATCCCGAGATAATCGTCTCCATGCTCCAAATCCATTTTAAAGCCATTTTAAAGGCATTTCGCGCATACATGAAATGAACACATTTTTCTCCAAAACTATAACAGATGCAAGCTTGTCCTGTTTGGTGGAGATGATATTTAATAAAATAAGTAGAAATCCACTAAAAGTTTTGTTTGGTTATCTTGCAATCCCGAGATAATCGTCTCCATGCTCCAAATCCATTTTAAAGCCATTTTTAAGGCATTTCGCGCATACATGAAATGAACACATTTTTCTCCAAAACTATAACAGATGCAAGCTTGTCCTGTTTGGTGGAGATAATATTTAATCAAATAAGTAGAAATCTACTAAAAGTTTCGTTTGTTTATATTGCCATCCTGAGATAATCGTCTCCATGCTCCAAATCCATTTTAAAGCCATTTTTAAGGCATTTCGCGCATACATGAAATGAACACATTTTTCTCCAAAACTATAACAGATGCAAGCTTGTCCTGTTTGGTGGAGATGATATTTAATAAAATAAGTAGAAATCCACTAAAAGTTTTGTTTGGTTATATTGCAATCCCGAGATAATCGTCTCCATGCTCCAAATCCATTTAAAGCCATTTTTAAGGCATTTCGCGCATACATGAAATGAACACATTTTTCTCCAAAACTATAACAGATGCAAGCTTGTCCTGTTTGGTGGAGATGATATTTAATAAAATAAGTAGAAATCCACTAAAAGTTTTGTTTGGTTATCTTGCAATCCCGAGATAATCGTCTCCATGCTCCAAATCCATTTAAAGCCATTTTTAAGGCATTTCGCGCATACATGAAATGAACACATTTTTCTCCAAAACTATAACAGATGCAAGCTTGTCCTGTTTGGTGGAGATGATATTTAATAAAATAAGTAGAAATCCACTAAAAGTTTTGTTTGGTTATCTTGCAATCCCGAGATAATCGTCTCCATGCACCAAATTCATTTTAAAGCCATTTTTAAGGCATTTCGCGCATACATGAAATGAACACATTTTTCTCCAAAACTATAACAGATGCAAGCTTGTCCTGTTTGGTGGAGATGATATTTAATAAAATAAGTAGAAATCTACTAAAAGTTTCGTTTGTTTATATTGCCATCCTGAGATAATCGTCTCCATGCTCCAAATCCATTTTAAAGCCATTTTTAAGGCATTTCGCGCATACATGAAATGAACACATTTTTCTCCAAAACTATAACAGATGCAAGCTTGTCCTGTTTGGTGGAGATGATATTTAATAAAATAAGTAGAAATCCACTAAAAGTTTTGTTTGGTTATCTTGCAATCCCGAGATAATCGTCTCCATGCTCCAAATCCATTTTAAAGCCATTTTTAAGGCATTTCGCGCATACATGAAATGAACACATTTTTCTCCAAAACTATAACAGATGCAAGCTTGTCCTGTTTGGTGGAGATGATATTTAATAAAATAAGTAGAAATCCACTAAAAGTTTTGTTTGGTTATCTTGCAATCCCGAGATAATCGTCTCCATGCTCCAAATCCATTTTAAAGCCATTTTTAAGGCATTTCGCGCATACATGAAATGAACACATTTTTCTCCAAAACTATAACAGATGCAAGCTTGTCCTGTTTGGTGGAGATAATATTTAATCAAATAAGTAGAAATCTACTAAAAGTTTCGTTTGTTTATATTGCCATCCTGAGATAATCGTCTCCATGCTCCAAATCCATTTTAAAGCCATTTTTAAGGCATTTCGCGCATACATGAAATGAACACATTTTTCTCCAAAACTATAACAGATGCAAGCTTGTCCTGTTTGGTGGAGATGATATTTAATAAAATAAGTAGAAATCCACTAAAAGATTTGTTTGGTTATCTTGCCATCCCGAGATAATCGTCTCCATGCTCCAAATCCATTTTAAAGCCATTTTAAAGGCATTTCGCGCATACATGAAATGAACACATTTTTCTCCAAAACTATAACAGATGCAAGCTTGTCCTGTTTGGTGGAGATGATATTTAATAAAATAAGTAGAAATCCACTAAAAGTTTTGTTTGGTTATCTTGCAATCCCGAGATAATCGTCTCCATGCTCCAAATCCATTTTAAAGCCATTTTTAAGGCATTTCGCGCATACATGAAATGAACACATTTTTCTCCAAAACTATAACAGATGCAAGCTTGTCCTGTTTGGTGGAGATAATATTTAATCAAATAAGTAGAAATCTACTAAAAGTTTTGTTTGGTTATCTTGCAATCCCGAGATAATCGTCTCCATGCTCCAAATCCATTTTAAAGCCATTTTTAAGGCATTTCGCGCATACATGAAATGAACACATTTTTCTCCAAAACTATAACAGATGCAAGCTTGTCCTGTTTGGTGGAGATGATATTTAATAAAATAAGTAGAAATCCACTAAAAGTTTCGTTTGGTTATCTTGCAATCCCGAGATAATCGTCTCCATGCTCCAAATCCATTTTAAAGCCATTTTTAAGGCATTTCGCGCATACATGAAATGAACACATTTTTCTCCAAAACTATAACAGATGCAAGCTTGTCCTGTTTGGTGGAGATGATATTTAATAAAATAAGTAGAAATCCACTAAAAGTTTTGTTTGGTTATATTGCAATCCCGAGATAATCGTCTCCATGCTCCAAATCCATTTAAAGCCATTTTTAAGGCATTTCGCGCATACATGAAATGAACACATTTTTCTCCAAAACTATAACAGATGCAAGCTTGTCCTGTTTGGTGGAGATGATATTTAATAAAATAAGTAGAAATCCACTAAAAGTTTTGTTTGGTTATATTGCAATCCCGAGATAATCGTCTCCATGCTCCAAATCCATTTAAAGCCATTTTTAAGGCATTTCGCGCATACATGAAATGAACACATTTTTCTCCAAAACTATAACAGATGCAAGCTTGTCCTGTTTGGTGGAGATGATATTTAATAAAATAAGTAGAAATCCACTAAAAGTTTTGTTTGGTTATCTTGCAATCCCGAGATAATCGTCTCCATGCACCAAATCCATTTTAAAGCCATTTTTAAGGCATTTCGCGCATACATGAAATGAACACATTTTTCTCCAAAACTATAACAGATGCAAGCTTGTCCTGTTTGGTGGAGATGATATTTAATAAAATAAGTAGAAATCTACTAAAAGTTTCGTTTGTTTATATTGCCATCCTGAGATAATCGTCTCCATGCTCCAAATCCATTTTAAAGCCATTTCAAAGGCATTTTGCGCATACATGAAATGAACACATTTTTCTCCAAAACTATAACACATGCAAGCTTGTCCTGTTTGGTGGAGATGATATTTAATAAAATAAGTAGAAATCCACTAAAAGTTTTGTTTGGTTATCTTGCCATCCCGAGATAATCGTCTCCATGCTCCAAATCCATTTTAAAGCCATTTTTAAGGCATTTCGCGCATACATGAAATGAACACATTTTTCTCCAAAACTATAACAGATGCAAGCTTGTCCTGTTTGGTTGAGATGATATTTAATCAAATAAGTAGAAATCTACTAAAAGTTTCGTTTGTTTATATTGCCATCCTGAGATAATCGTCTCCATGCTCCAAATCCATTTTAAAGCCATTTTTAAGGCATTTCGCGCATACATGAAATGAACACATTTTTCTCCAAAACTATAACAGATGCAAGCTTGTCCTGTTTGGTGGAGATGATATTTAATAAAATAAGTAGAAATCCACTAAAAGTTTTGTTTGGTTATCTTGCAATCCCGAGATAATCGTCTCCATGCTCCAAATCCATTTTAAAGCCATTTTTAAGGCATTTCGCGCATACATGAAATGAACACATTTTTCTCCAAAACTATAACAGATGCAAGCTTGTCCTGTTTGGTGGAGATGATATTTAATAAAATAAGTAGAAATCCACTAAAAGTTTTGTTTGGTTATCTTGCAATCCCGAGATAATCGTCTCCATGCTCCAAATCCATTTTAAAGCCATTTTTAAGGCATTTCGCGCATACATGAAATGAACACATTTTTCTCCAAAACTATAACAGATGCAAGCTTGTCCTGTTTGGTGGAGATGATATTTAATAAAATAAGTAGAAATCCACTAAAAGTTTTGTTTGGTTATCTTGCAATCCCGAGATAATCGTCTCCATGCTCCAAATCCATTTTAAAGCCATTTTTAAGGCATTTCGCGCATACATGAAATGAACACATTTTTCTCCAAAACTATAACAGATGCAAGCTTGTCCTGTTTGGTGGAGATGATATTTAATAAAATAAGTAGAAATCCACTAAAAGTTTTGTTTGGTTATCTTGCAATCCCGAGATAATCGTCTCCATGCTCCAAATCCATTTTAAAGCCATTTTTAAGGCATTTCGCGCATACATGAAATGAACACATTTTTCTCCAAAACTATAACAGATGCAAGCTTGTCCTGTTTGGTGGAGATGATATTTAATAAAATAAGTAGAAATCCACTAAAAGTTTTGTTTGGTTATCTTGCAATCCCGAGATAATCGTCTCCATGCTCCAAATCCATTTTAAAGCCATTTTTAAGGCATTTCGCGCATACATGAAATGAACACATTTTTCTCCAAAACTATAACAGATGCAAGCTTGTCCTGTTTGGTGGAGATGATATTTAATCAAATAAGTAGAAATCTACTAAAAGTTTCGTTTGTTTATATTGCCATCCTGAGATAATCGTCTCCATGCTCCAAATCCATTTTAAAGCCATTTTTAAGGCATTTCGCGCATACATGAAATGAACACATTTTTCTCCAAAACTATAACAGATGCAAGCTTGTCCTGTTTGGTGGAGATGATATTTAATAAAATAAGTAGAAATCCACTAAAAGTTTTGTTTGGTTATCTTGCAATCCCGAGATAATCGTCTCCATGCTCCAAATCCATTTTAAAGCCATTTTAAAGGCATTTCGCGCATACATGAAATGAACACATTTTTCTCCAAAACTATAACAGATGCAAGCTTGTCCTGTTTGGTGGAGATGATATTTAATAAAATAAGTAGAAATCCACTAAAAGTTTTGTTTGGTTATCTTGCAATCCCGAGATAATCGTCTCCATGCTCCAAATCCATTTTAAAGCCATTTTTAAGGCATTTCGCGCATACATGAAATGAACACATTTTTCTCCAAAACTATAACAGATGCAAGCTTGTCCTGTTTGGTGGAGATGATATTTAATCAAATAAGTAGAAATCTACTAAAAGTTTCGTTTGTTTATATTGCCATCCTGAGATAATCGTCTCCATGCTCCAAATCCATTTTAAAGCCATTTTTAAGGCATTTCGCGCATACATGAAATGAACACATTTTTCTCCAAAACTATAACAGATGCAAGCTTGTCCTGTTTGGTGGAGATGATATTTAATAAAATAAGTAGAAATCCACTAAAAGTTTTGTTTGGTTATCTTGCAATCCCGAGATAATCGTCTCCATGCTCCAAATCCATTTTAAAGCCATTTTTAAGGCATTTCGCGCATACATGAAATGAACACATTTTTCTCCAAAACTATAACAGATGCAAGCTTGTCCTGTTTGGTGGAGATGATATTTAATAAAATAAGTAGAAATCCACTAAAAGTTTTGTTTGGTTATATTGCAATCCCGAGATAATCGTCTCCATGCTCCAAATCCATTTAAAGCCATTTTTAAGGCATTTCGCGCATACATGAAATGAACACATTTTTCTCCAAAACTATAACAGATGCAAGCTTGTCCTGTTTGGTGGAGATGATATTTAATAAAATAAGTAGAAATCCACTAAAAGTTTTGTTTGGTTATCTTGCAATCCCGAGATAATCGTCTCCATGCACCAAATCCATTTTAAAGCCATTTTTAAGGCATTTCGCGCATACATGAAATGAACACATTTTTCTCCAAAACTATAACAGATGCAAGCTTGTCCTGTTTGGTGGAGATAATATTTAATAAAATAAGTAGAAATCTACTAAAAGTTTCGTTTGTTTATCTTGCAATCCTGAGATAATCGTCTCCATGCTCCAAATCCATTTTAAAGCCATTTCAAAGGCATTTTGCGCATACATGAAATGAACACATTTTTCTCCAAAACTATAACACATGCAAGCTTGTCCTGTTTGGTGGAGATGATATTTAATAAAATAAGTAGAAATCCACTAAAAGTTTTGTTTGGTTATCTTGCAATCCCGAGATAATCGTCTCCATGCTCCAAATCCATTTTAAAGCCATTTTTAAGGCATTTCGCGCATACATGAAATGAACACATTTTTCTCCAAAACTATAACAGATGCAAGCTTGTCCTGTTTGGTGGAGATGATATTTAATAAAATAAGTAGAAATCCACTAAAAGTTTTGTTTGGTTATCTTGCAATCCCGAGATAATCGTCTCCATGCTCCAAATCCATTTTAAAGCCATTTTTAAGGCATTTCGCGCATACATGAAATGAACACATTTTTCTCCAAAACTATAACACATGCAAGCTTGTCCTGTTTGGTGGAGATGATATTTAATAAAATAAGTAGAAATCCACTAAAAGTTTTGTTTGGTTATCTTGCAATCCCGAGATAATCGTCTCCATGCTCCAAATCCATTTTAAAGCCATTTCAAAGGCATTTTGCGCATACATGAAATTAACACATTTTTCTCCAAAACTATAACACATGCAAGCTTGTCCTGTTTGGTGGAGATGATATTTAATAAAATAAGTAGAAATCCACTAAAAGTTTTGTTTGGTTATCTTGCAATCCCGAGATAATCGTCTCCATGCTCCAAATCCATTTTAAAGCCATTTTTAAGGCATTTCGCGCATACATGAAATGAACACATTTTTCTCCAAAACTATAACAGATGCAAGCTTGTCCTGTTTGGTGGAGATGATATTTAATAAAATAAGTAGAAATCCACTAAAAGTTTTGTTTGGTTATCTTGCAATCCCGAGATAATCGTCTCCATGCTCCAAATCCATTTTAAAGCCATTTTTAAGGCATTTCGCGCATACATGAAATGAACACATTTTTCTCCAAAACTATAACAGATGCAAGCTTGTCCTGTTTGGTGGAGATGATATTTAATAAAATAAGTAGAAATCCACTAAACGTTTTGTTTGGTTATCTTGCAATCCCGAGATAATCGTCTCCATGCTCCAAATCCATTTTAAAGCCATTTTTAAGGCATTTCGCGCATACATGAAATGAACACATTTTTCTCCAAAACTATAACAGATGCAAGCTTGTCCTGTTTGGTGGAGATGATATTTAATTAAATAAGTAGAAATCCACTAAAAGTTTTGTTTGGTTATCTTGCAATCCCGAGATAATCGTCTCCATGCTCCAAATCCATTTTAAAGCCATTTTTAAGGCATTTCGCGCATACATGAAATGAACACATTTTTCTCCAAAACTATAACAGATGCAAGCTTGTCCTGTTTGGTGGAGATGATATTTAATAAAATAAGTAGAAATCCACTAAAAGTTTTGTTTGGTTATCTTGCAATCCCGAGATAATCGTCTCCATGCTCCAAATCCATTTTAAAGTCATTTTTAAGGCATTTCGCGCATACATGAAATGAACACATTTTTCTCCAAAACTATAACACATGCAAGCTTGTCCTGTTTGGTGGAGATGATATTTAATAAAATAAGTAGAAATCCACTAAAAGTTTTGTTTGGTTATCTTGCAATCCCGAGATAATCGTCTCCATGCTCCAAATCCATTTTAAAGCCATTTCAAAGGCATTTTGCGCATACATGAAATGAACACATTTTTCTCCAAAACTATAACACATGCAAGCTTGTCCTGTTTGGTGGAGATGATATTTAATAAAATAAGTAGAAATCCACTAAAAGTTTTGTTTGGTTATCTTGCAATCCCGAGATAATCGTCTCCATGCTCCAAATCCATTTTAAAGCCATTTTTAAGGCATTTCGCGCATACATGAAATGAACACATTTTTCTCCAAAACTATAACAGATGCAAGCTTGTCCTGTTTGGTCGAGATGATATTTAATAAAATAAGTAGAAATCCACTAAAAGTTTTGTTTGGTTATCTTGCAATCCCGAGATAATCGTCTCCATGCTCCAAATCCATTTTAAAGCCATTTTTAAGGCATTTCGCGCATACATGAAATGAACACATTTTTCTCCAAAACTATAACAGATGCAAGCTTGTCCTGTTTGGTGGAGATGATATTTAATAAAATAAGTAGAAATCCACTAAAAGTTTTGTTTGGTTATCTTGCAATCCCGAGATAATCGTCTCCATGCTCCAAATCCATTTTAAAGCCATTTTTAAGGCATTTCGCGCATACATGAAATGAACACATTTTTCTCCAAAACTATAACAGATGCAAGCTTGTCCTGTTTGGTGGAGATGATATTTAATAAAATAAGTAGAAATCCACTAAAAGTTTTGTTTGGTTATCTTGCAATCCCGAGATAATCGTCTCCATGCTCCAAATCCATTTTAAAGCCATTTTTAAGGCATTTCGCGCATACATGAAATGAACACATTTTTCTCCAAAACTATAACAGATGCAAGCTTGTCCTGTTTGGTGGAGATGATATTTAATAAAATAAGTAGAAATCCACTAAAAGTTTTGTTTGGTTATCTTGCAATCCCGAGATAATCGTCTCCATGCTCCAAATCCATTTTAAAGCCATTTTTAAGGCATTTCGCGCATACATGAAATGAACACATTTTTCTCCAAAACTATAACAGATGCAAGCTTGTCCTGTTTGGTGGAGATGATATTTAATAAAATAAGTAGAAATCCACTAAAAGTTTTGTTTGGTTATCTTGCAATCCCGAGATAATCGTCTCCATGCTACAAATCCATTTTAAAGCCATTTTTAAGGCATTTCGCGCATACATGAAATGAACACATTTTTCTCCAAAACTATAACAGATGCAAGCTTGTCCTGTTTGGTGGAGATGATATTTAATAAAATAAGTAGAAATCCACTAAAAGTTTTGTTTGGTTATCTTGCAATCCCGAGATAAACGTCTCCATGCTACAAATCCATTTTAAAGCCATTTTTAAGGCATTTCGCGCATACATGAAATGAACACATTTTTCTCCAAAACTATAACAGATGCAAGCTTGTCCTGTTTGGTGGAGATGATATTTAATAAAATAAGTAGAAATCCACTAAAAGTTTTGTTTGGTTATATTGTAATCCCGAGATAATCGTCTCCATGCTCCAAATCCATTTTAAAGCCATTTTTAAGGCATTTCGCGCATACATGAAATGAACACATTTTTCTCCAAAACTATAACAGATGCAAGCTTGTCCTGTTTGGTGGAGATGATATTTAATAAAATAAGTAGAAATCCACTAAAAGTTTTGTTTGGTTATCTTGCAATCCCGAGATAATCGTCTCCATGCTCCAAATCCATTTTAAAGCCATTTTTAAGGCATTTCGCGCATACATGAAATGAACACATTTTTCTCCAAAACTATAACAGATGCAAGCTTGTCCTGTTTGGTGGAGATGATATTTAATAAAATAAGTAGAAATCCACTAAAAGTTTTGTTTGGTTATCTTGCAATCCCGAGATAATCGTCTCCATGCTCCAAATCCATTTTAAAGCCATTTTTAAGGCATTTCGCGCATACATGAAATGAACACATTTTTCTCCAAAACTATAACAGATGCAAGCTTGTCCTGTTTGGTGGAGATGATATTTAATAAAATAAGTAGAAATCCACTAAAAGTTTTGTTTGGTTATCTTGCAATCCCGAGATAATCGTCTCCATGCTCCAAATCCATTTTAAAGCCATTTTTAAGGCATTTCGCGCATACATGAAATGAACACATTTTTCTCCAAAACTATAACAGATGCAAGCTTGTCCTGTTTGGTGGAGATGATATTTAATCAAATAATTAGAAATCTACTAAAAGTTTCGTTTGTTTATATTGCCATCCTGAGATAATCGTCTCCATGCTCCAAATCCATTTTAAAGCCATTTTTAAGGCATTTCGCGCATACATGAAATGAACACATTTTTCTCCAAAACTATAACAGATGCAAGCTTGTCCTGTTTGGTGGAGATGATATTTAATAAAATAAGTAGAAATCCACTAAAAGTTTTGTTTGGTTATCTTGCAATCCCGAGATAATCGTCTCCATGCTCCAAATCCATTTTAAAGCCATTTTTAAGGCATTTCGCGCATACATGAAATGAACACATTTTTCTCCAAAACTATAACAGATGCAAGCTTGTCCTGTTTGGTGGAGATGATATTTAATAAAATAAGTAGAAATCCACTAAAAGTTTTGTTTCGTTATCTTGCAATCCCGAGATAATCGTCTCCATGCTCCAAATCCATTTTAAAGCCATTTTTAAGGCATTTCGCGCATACATGAAATGAACACATTTTTCTCCAAAACTATAACAGATGCAAGCTTGTCCTGTTTGGTGGAGATGATATTTAATAAAATAAGTAGAAATCCACTAAAAGTTTTGTTTGGTTATATTGCAATCCCGAGATAATCGTCTCCATGCTCCAAATCCATTTTAAAGCCATTTTTAAGGCATTTCGCGCATACATGAAATGAACACATTTTTCTCCAAAACTATAACAGATGCAAGCTTGTCCTGTTTGGTGGAGATGATATTTAATAAAATAAGTAGAAATCCACTAAAAGTTTTGTTTGGTTATCTTGCAATCCCGAGATAATCGTCTCCATGCTCCAAATCCATTTTAAAGCCATTTTTAAGGCATTTCGCGCATACATGAAATGAACACATTTTTCTCCAAAACTATAACAGATGCAAGCTTGTCCTGTTTGGTGGAGATGATATTTAATAAAATAAGTAGAAATCCACTAAAAGTTTTGTTTGGTTATCTTGCAATCCCGAGATAATCGTCTCCATGCTCCAAATCCATTTTAAAGCCATTTTTAAGGCATTTCGCGCATACATGAAATGAACACATTTTTCTCCAAAACTATAACAGATGCAAGCTTGTCCTGTTTGGTGGAGATGATATTTAATAAAATAAGTAGAAATCCACTAAAAGTTTTGTTTGGTTATATTGCAATCCCGAGATAATCGTCTCCATGCTCCAAATCCATTTTAAAGCCATTTTTAAGGCATTTCGCGCATACATGAAATGAACACATTTTTCTCCAAAACTATAACAGATGCAAGCTTGTCCTGTTTGGTGGAGATGATATTTAATAAAATAAGTAGAAATCCACTAAAAGTTTTGTTTGGTTATCTTGCAATCCCGAGATAATCGTCTCCATGCTCCAAATCCATTTTAAAGCCATTTTAAAGGCATTTCGCGCATACATGAAATGAACACATTTTTCTCCAAAACTATAACAGATGCAAGCTTGTCCTGTTTGGTGGAGATGATATTTAATAAAATAAGTAGAAATCCACTAAAAGTTTTGTTTGGTTATCTTGCAATCCCAAGATAATCGTTTCCATGCTCCAAATCCATTTTAAAGCCATTTTTAAGGCATTTCGCGCATACATGAAATGAACACATTTTTCTCCAAAACTATAACAGATGCAAGCTTGTCCTGTTTGGTGGAGATAATATTTAATCAAATAAGTAGAAATCTACTAAAAGTTTCGTTTGTTTATATTGCCATCCTGAGATAATCGTCTCCATGCTCCAAATCCATTTTAAAGCCATTTTTAAGGCATTTCGCGCATACATGAAATGAACACATTTTTCTCCAAAACTATAACAGATGCAAGCTTGTCCTGTTTGGTGGAGATGATATTTAATAAAATAAGTAGAAATCCACTAAAAGTTTTGTTTGGTTATCTTGCAATCCCGAGATAATCGTCTCCATGCTCCAAATCCATTTTAAAGCCATTTTTAAGGCATTTCGCGCATACATGAAATGAACACATTTTTCTCCAAAACTATAACAGATGCAAGCTTGTCCTGTTTGGTGGAGATGATATTTAATAAAATAAGTAGAAATCCACTAAAAGTTTTGTTTGGTTATATTGCAATCCCGAGATAATCGTCTCCATGCTCCAAATCCATTTAAAGCCATTTTTAAGGCATTTCGCGCATACATGAAATGAACACATTTTTCTCCAAAACTATAACAGATGCAAGCTTGTCCTGTTTGGTGGAGATGATATTTAATAAAATAAGTAGAAATCCACTAAAAGTTTTGTTTGGTTATCTTGCAATCCCGAGATAATCGTCTCCATGCACCAAATCCATTTTAAAGCCATTTTTAAGGCATTTCGCGCATACATGAAATGAACACATTTTTCTCCAAAACTATAACAGATGCAAGCTTGTCCTGTTTGGTGGAGATAATATTTAATAAAATAAGTAGAAATCTACTAAAAGTTTCGTTTGTTTATATTGCCATCCTGAGATAATCGTCTCCATGCTCCAAATCCATTTTAAAGCCATTTCAAAGGCATTTTGCGCATACATGAAATGAACACATTTTTCTCCAAAACTATAACACATGCAAGCTTGTCCTGTTTGGTGGAGATGATATTTAATAAAATAAGTAGAAATCCACTAAAAGTTTTGTTTGGTTATCTTGCAATCCCGAGATAATCGTCTCCATGCTCCAAATCCATTTTAAAGCCATTTTTAAGGCATTTCGCGCATACATGAAATGAACACATTTTTCTCCAAAACTATAACAGATGCAAGCTTGTCCTGTTTGGTGGAGATGATATTTAATAAAATAAGTAGAAATCCACTAAAAGTTTTGTTTGGTTATCTTGCAATCCCGAGATAATCGTCTCCATGCTCCAAATCCATTTTAAAGCCATTTTTAAGGCATTTCGCGCATACATGAAATGAACACATTTTTCTCCAAAACTATAACAGATGCAAGCTTGTCCTGTTTGGTGGAGATGATATTTAATAAAATAAGTAGAAATCCACTAAAAGTTTTGTTTGGTTATCTTGCAATCCCGAGATAATCGTCTCCATGCTCCAAATCCATTTTAAAGCCATTTTTAAGGCATTTCGCGCATACATGAAATGAACACATTTTTCTCCAAAACTATAACAGATGCAAGCTTGTCCTGTTTGGTGGAGATGATATTTAATAAAATAAGTAGAAATCCACTAAAAGTTTTGTTTGGTTATCTTGCAATCCCGAGATAATCGTCTCCATGCTCCAAATCCATTTTAAAGCCATTTTTAAGGCATTTCGCGCATACATGAAATGAACACATTTTTCTCCAAAACTATAACAGATGCAAGCTTGTCCTGTTTGGTGGAGATGATATTTAATAAAATAAGTAGAAATCCACTAAAAGTTTTGTTTGGTTATCTTGCAATCCCGAGATAATCGTCTCCATGCTCCAAATCCATTTTAAAGCCATTTTTAAGGCATTTCGCGCATACATGAAATGAACACATTTTTCACCAAAACTATAACAGATGCAAGCTTGCCCTGTTTGGTGGAGATGATATTTAATAAAATAAGTAGAAATCCACTAAAAGTTTTGTTTGGTTATATTGCAATCCCGAGATAATCGTCTCCATGCTCCAAATCCATTTTAAAGCCATTTTTAAGGCATTTCGCGCATACATGAAATGAACACATTTTTCTCCAAAACTATAACAGATGCAAGCTTGTCCTGTTTGGTGGAGATGATATTTAATAAAATAAGTAGAAATCCACTAAAAGTTTTGTTTGGTTATCTTGCAATCCCGAGATAATCGTCTCCATGCTCCAAATCCATTTTAAAGCCATTTTTAAGGCATTTCGCGCATACATGAAATGAACACATTTTTCTCCAAAACTATAACAGATGCAAGCTTGTCCTGTTTGGTGGAGATGATATTTAATAAAATAAGTAGAAATCCACTAAAAGTTTTGTTTGGTTATCTTGCAATCCCGAGATAATCGTCTCCATGCTCCAAATCCATTTTAAAGCCATTTTTAAGGCATTTCGCGCATACATGAAATGAACACATTTTTCTCCAAAACTATAACAGATGCAAGCTTGTCCTGTTTGGTGGAGATGATATTTAATAAAATAAGTAGAAATCCACTAAAAGTTTTGTTTGGTTATCTTGCAATCCCGAGATAATCGTCTCCATGCTCCAAATCCATTTTAAAGCCATTTTTAAGGCATTTCGCGCATACATGAAATGAACACATTTTTCACCAAAACTATAACAGATGCAAGCTTGCCCTGTTTGGTGGAGATGATATTTAATAAAATAAGTAGAAATCCACTAAAAGTTTTGTTTGGTTATATTGCAATCCCGAGATAATCGTCTCCATGCTCCAAATCCATTTTAAAGCCATTTTTAAGGCATTTCGCGCATACATGAAATGAACACATTTTTCTCCAAAACTATAACAGATGCAAGCTTGTCCTGTTTGGTGGAGATGATATTTAATAAAATAAGTAGAAATCCACTAAAAGTTTTGTTTGGTTATCTTGCAATCCCGAGATAATCGTCTCCATGCTCCAAATCCATTTTAAAGCCATTTTTAAGGCATTTCGCGCATACATGAAATGAACACATTTTTCTCCAAAACTATAACAGATGCAAGCTTGTCCTGTTTGGTGGAGATAATATTTAATAAAATAAGTAGAAATCTACTAAAAGTTTCGTTTGTTTATATTGCCATCCTGAGATAATCGTCTCCATGCTCCAAATCCATTTTAAAGCCATTTCAAAGGCATTTTGCGCATACATGAAATGAACACATTTTTCTCCAAAACTATAACACATGCAAGCTTGTCCTGTTTGGTGGAGATGATATTTAATAAAATAAGTAGAAATCCACTAAAAGTTTTGTTTGGTTATCTTGCAATCCCGAGATAATCGTCTCCATGCTCCAAATCCATTTTAAAGCCATTTTTAAGGCATTTCGCGCATACATGAAATGAACACATTTTTCTCCAAAACTATAACAGATGCAAGCTTGTCCTGTTTGGTGGAGATGATATTTAATAAAATAAGTAGAAATCCACTAAAAGTTTTGTTTGGTTATCTTGCAATCCCGAGATAATCGTCTCCATGCTCCAAATCCATTTTAAAGCCATTTTTAAGGCATTTCGCGCATACATGAAATGAACACATTTTTCTCCAAAACTATAACAGATGCAAGCTTGTCCTGTTTGGTGGAGATAATATTTAATAAAATAAGTAGAAATCTACTAAAAGTTTCGTTTGTTTATATTGCCATCCTGAGATAATCGTCTCCATGCTCCAAATCCATTTTAAAGCCATTTCAAAGGCATTTTGCGCATACATGAAATGAACACATTTTTCTCCAAAACTATAACACATGCAAGCTTGTCCTGTTTGGTGGAGATGATATTTAATAAAATAAGTAGAAATCCACTAAAAGTTTTGTTTGGTTATCTTGCAATCCCGAGATAATCGTCTCCATGCTCCAAATCCATTTTAAAGCCATTTTTAAGGCATTTCGCGCATACATGAAATGAACACATTTTTCTCCAAAACTATAACAGATGCAAGCTTGTCCTGTTTGGTGGAGATGATATTTAATAAAATAAGTAGAAATCCACTAAAAGTTTTGTTTGGTTATCTTGCAATCCCGAGATAATCGTCTCCATGCTCCAAATCCATTTTAAAGCCATTTTTAAGGCATTTGGCGCATACATGAAATGAACACATTTTTCTCCAAAACTATAACAGATGCAAGCTTGTCCTGTTTGGTGGAGATAATATTTAATAAAATAAGTAGAAATCTACTAAAAGTTTCGTTTGTTTATATTGCCATCCTGAGATAATCGTCTCCATGCTCCAAATCCATTTTAAAGCCATTTCAAAGGCATTTTGCGCATACATGAAATGAACACATTTTTCTCCAAAACTATAACAGATGCAAGCTTGTCCTGTTTGGTGGAGATAATATTTAATAAAATAAGTAGAAATCTACTAAAAGTTTCGTTTGTTTATATTGCCATCCTGAGATAATCGTCTCCATGCTCCAAATCCATTTTAAAGCCATTTCAAAGGCATTTTGCGCATACATGAAATGAACACATTTTTCTCCAAAACTATAACACATGCAAGCTTGTCCTGTTTGGTGGAGATGATATTTAATAAAATAAGTAGAAATCCACTAAAAGTTTTGTTTGGTTATCTTGCAATCCCGAGATAATCGTCTCCATGCTCCAAATCCATTTTAAAGCCATTTTTAAGGCATTTCGCGCATACATGAAATGAACACATTTTTCTCCAAAACTATAACAGATGCAAGCTTGTCCTGTTTGGTGGAGATGATATTTAATAAAATAAGTAGAAATCCACTAAAAGTTTTGTTTGGTTATCTTGCAATCCCGAGATAATCGTCTCCATGCTCCAAATCCATTTTAAAGCCATTTTTAAGGCATTTCGCGCATACATGAAATGAACACATTTTTCTCCAAAACTATAACAGATGCAAGCTTGTCCTGTTTGGTGGAGATGATATTTAATAAAATAAGTAGAAATCCACTAAAAGTTTTGTTTGGTTATCTTGCAATCCCGAGATAATCGTCTCCATGCTCCAAATCCATTTTAAAGCCATTTTTAAGGCATTTCGCGCATACATGAAATGAACACATTTTTCTCCAAAACTATAACAGATGCAAGCTTGTCCTGTTTGGTGGAGATGATATTTAATAAAATAAGTAGAAATCCACTAAAAGTTTTGTTTGGTTATCTTGCAATCCCGAGATAATCGTCTCCATGCTCCAAATCCATTTTAAAGCCATTTCAAAGGCATTTTGCGCATACATGAAATGAACACATTTTTCTCCAAAACTATAACACATGCAAGCTTGTCCTGTTTGGTGGAGATGATATTTAATAAAATAAGTAGAAATCCACTAAAAGTTTTGTTTGGTTATCTTGCAATCCCGAGATAATCGTCTCCATGCTACAAATCCATTTTAAAGCCATTTTTAAGGCATTTCGCGCATACATGAAATGAACACATTTTTCTCCAAAACTATAACAGATGCAAGCTTGTCCTGTTTGGTGGAGATGATATTTAATAAAATAAGTAGAAATCCACTAAAAGTTTTGTTTGGTTATCTTGCAATCCCGAGATAATCGTCTCCATGCTCCAAATCCATTTTAAAGCCATTTTTAAGGCATTTCGCGCATACATGAAATGAACACATTTTTCTCCAAAACTATAACAGATGCAAGCTTGTCCTGTTTGGTGGAGATGATATTTAATAAAATAAGTAGAAATCCACTAAAAGTTTTGTTTGGTTATATTGCAATCCCGAGATAATCGTCTCCATGCTCCAAATCCATTTTAAAGCCATTTTTAAGGCATTTCGCGCATACATGAAATGAACACATTTTTCTCCAAAACTATAACAGATGCAAGCTTGTCCTGTTTGGTGGAGATGATATTTAATAAAATAAGTAGAAATCCACTAAAAGTTTTGTTTGGTTATCTTGCAATCCCGAGATAATCGTCTCCATGCTCCAAATCCATTTTAAAGCCATTTTTAAGGCATTTCGCGCATACATGAAATGAACACATTTTTCTCCAAAACTATAACAGATGCAAGCTTGTCCTGTTTGGTGGAGATGATATTTAATAAAATAAGTAGAAATCCACTAAAAGTTTTGTTTGGTTATCTTGCAATCCCGAGATAATCGTCTCCATGCTCCAAATCCATTTTAAAGCCATTTTTAAGGCATTTCGCGCATACATGAAATGAACACATTTTTCTCCAAAACTATAACAGATGCAAGCTTGTCCTGTTTGGTGGAGATGATATTTAATAAAATAAGTAGAAATCCACTAAAAGTTTTGTTTGGTTATCTTGCAATCCCGAGATAATCGTCTCCATGCTCCAAATCCATTTTAAGCCATTTTTAAGGCATTTCGCGCATACATGAAATGAACACATTTTTCTCCAAAACTATAACAGATGCAAGCTTGTCCTGTTTGGTGGAGATGATATTTAATAAAATAAGTAGAAATCCACTAAAAGTTTTGTTTTGTTATCTTGCAATCCCGAGATAATCGTCTCCATGCTCCAAATCCATTTTAAAGCCATTTTTAAGGCATTTCGCGCATACATGAAATGAACACATTTTTCTCCAAAACTATAACAGATGCAAGCTTGTCCTGTTTGGTGGAGATGATATTTAATAAAATAAGTAGAAATCCACTAAAAGTTTTGTTTGGTTATATTGCAATCCCGAGATAATCGTCTCCATGCTCCAAATCCATTTTAACCCCTTCACCCCCGGCCACTAAAACACCCTAATGACCGGGCCATTTTTTGCAATTCTGACCAGTGTCACTTTGACAGGTTATAACTCTGGAACGCTTCAACGGATCCTGGCGATTCTGAGATTGTTTTTTCGTGACATATTGTGCTTCATGTCAGTGGTAAATTTAGGCCGATATTTTTTGCGTTTATTTGTGAAAATTTAGGAAATTTGGCGAAAATTTTGAAAATTTCGCAATTTTCAAACTTTGAAAATTTATGCCCATAAATCTGTGAGATATGTCACACAAAATAGTTACTAAATAACATTTCCCACTTGTCTACTTTACATCAGCGCAATTTTCGAAACAAATTTTTTTTCCGTTAGGAAGTTAGAAGGGGTCAAAGGTCATCAGCAAATTCTCATTTTTCCAACAAAATTTACAAAATAATTTTTTTAGGGACCACATTACATTTGAGGTGACTTTGAGAGGCCTAGGTGACAGAAAATACCCAAAAGTGACCCCATTCTAAAAACTACACCCCTCACACTGCTCAAAACCACATCCAATAAGTTTATTAACCCTTTAGGTGCTTCACAGGAACCAAAGCAATGTGGAAGGAAAAAATGAAAATTTTACTTTTTAACACAAAAATGTTACTTTAGCCATAAAATTTTCATTTTTACAAGGGAGAAAAGAGAAAGTACACAATACAATTTATTGTGCATGTTCTCCTGAGTACGCTGATACCCCATATGTGGTAAAAATCAATTGTTTGGGCGCACGGCAGAGCTCGGAAGGGAAGGAGCGCCATTTGAATTTTTGAACGCAAAATTAGCTGCACTCATTAGCAGACGCCATGTCGGGTTTGAAGACCCCCTGAGGTGCCTAACCAATGGAGCTCCCCCACAAGTGACCCCATTTTGGAAACTAGAGCCCTCAAATAATTTTTCTAGATGTTTGGTGAGCACTTTGAACCCCTGGGGGCTTCACATAAGTTTATAGCGTTGAGCCGTGAAAAGAAAAAAAATTTTTTTTACCACAAAACGGTTGCTTCAACTAGGTAGCTTTTTTTTCACAAGGGTAACAGGAAAAAATGCACCATAAAATGTATTGTGCATTTTCTCCTGAGTACGCAGATACCTCATATGTGGTGGAAATCAAATGTTTGGACACACAGCAGTGCTCGGAAGGCAAGGAGCGCCATTTGAATTTTTGAGTGCAAAATTAGCTGCACCTGTTAGCGGACGCCATGTCGGGTTTGAAGACCCCCTGAGGTGCCTAAACAATGGAGCTCCCCCACAAGTGACCCCATTTTGGAAACTAGAGCCCTCAAATAATTGTTCTAGATGTTTGGTGAGCACTTTGAACACCTGGGGGCTTCACAGAAGTTTATAGCGTTGAGCCGTGAAAAGAAAAAAAATTTTTTTTACAACAAAACGGTTGCTTCAACTAGGTAGCTTTTTTTTTCACAAGGGTAACAGATAAAAATGCACCATAAAATGTATTGTGCATTTTCTCCTGAATACGCAGATACCTCATATGTGGTGGAAATCAAATCTTTGGACACACGGCAGTGCTCGGAAGGCAAGGAGCGCCATTTGAATTTTTGAATGCAAAATTAGCTGCACTCATTAGCGGACGCCATGTGGGGTATGAAGACCCCCTGAGGTGCCTAAACAATGGACCTCCCCCACAAGTCACCCCATTTTGGAAACTAGAGCCCTCAAATAATTTTTCTAGATGTTTGGTGAGCACTTTGAACACTTGGGGGCTTCACAGAAGTTTATAGCGTTGAGCCGTGAAAAGAAAAAAAAATTTTTTTACCACAAAACGGTTGCTTCAACTAGGTAGCTTTTTTTTTCACAAGGCTATCAGGAAAAAATGCACCATAAAATGTATTGTGCATTTTCTCCTGAGTACGCAGATACCTCATATGTGGTGGAAAGTAATTGTTTGGGCGCATGGCGGGGCTCAGAAGAGAAGGAGCGCCATTTGACAGCAAAATTGGTTGGAATCATTAGCGGACGCCATGTCACGTTTGGAGACCCCCTATGGTGCCTAAACAGTGGAGCTCCCCCACAAGTGACACCATTTTGGAAACTAGAGCCCTCAAATAATTTTTCTAGATGTTTGATGTGCACTTTGAACACCTGGGGGCTTCACAGAAGTTTATAGCGTTGAGCCGTGAAAAGAAAAAAATTTTTTTTTACCACAAAACGGTTGCTTCAACTAGGTAGCTTTTTTTTTCACAAGGCTATCAGGAAAAAATGCACCATAAAATGTATTGTGCATTTTCTCCTGAGTACGCAGATACCTCATATGTGGTGGAAAGTAATTGTTTGGGCGCATGGCGGGGCTCAGAAGAGAAGGAGCGCCATTTGACAGCAAAATTGGTTGGAATCATTAGCGGACGCCATGTCACGTTTGGAGACCCCCTATGGTGCCTAAACAGTGGAGCTCCCCCACAAGTGACACCATTTTGGAAACTAGAGCCCTCAAATAATTTTTCTAGATGTTTGATGTGCACTTTGAACACCTGGGGGCTTCACAGAAGTTTATAGCGTTGAGCCGTGAAAAGAAAAAAAATTTTTTTTACCACAAAACGGTTGCTTCAACTAGGTAGCTTTTTTTTTCACAAGGCTATCAGGAAAAAATGCACCATAAAATGTATTGTGCATTTTCTCCTGAGTACGCAGATACCTCATATGTGGTGGAAAGTAATTGTTTGGGCGCATGGCGGGGCTCAGAAGAGAAGGAGCGCCATTTGACAGCAAAATTGGTTGGAATCATTAGCGGACGCCATGTCACGTTTGGAGACCCCCTATGGTGCCTAAACAGTGGAGCTCCCCCACAAGTGACACCATTTTGGAAACTAGAGCCCTCAAATAATTTTTCTAGATGTTTGATGTGCACTTTGAACACCTGGGGGCTTCACAGAAGTTTATAGCGTTGAGCCGTGAAAAGAAAAAAAATTTTTTTTACCACAAAATGGTTGCTTCAACTAGGTAGCTTTTTTTTTCACAAGGCTATCAGGAAAAAATGCACCATAAAATGTATTGTGCATTTTCTCCTGAGTACGCAGATACCTCATATGTGGTGGAAATAAATTGTTTGAGCGCATGGCGGGGCTCAGAAGAGAAGGAGCGCCATTTGACTTTTCAAACGCACAGACGCAGTGCACTGATCGGCCGCTGCAGGACGCACGGTCGGATGCGATAAAAAAAAGCGTCGGGGATACGTAAAAAAAAAAAAAGTCACGCCAAAAATTGACCATGGATGCAGATCCGTTATGTGCATCCCTGATCAGCGCTTGGTGGGACGCACGGACGGATGCGATACAAAAAGCGTCGCAAATATGGAAAAAAGTCACGCCAAAAATTGACCATGGATGCCGATCCGTTATGTGCATCCCTGATCAGCGCTTGGCGGGACGCACGGATGGATGTGATACAAAAAGCGTCGGGGATACGGAAAAAAAAAAGTCACGCCAAAAATTGAGCAGGGATGCCGATCCGTTATCTGCATCCCTGATCAGCGCTTGGCGGGACGCACGGACGGATGCGATACAAAAAGCGTCGGGGATACGGAAAAAAAAAAAAAGTCACGCCAAAAATTGAGCAGGGATGCCGATCCGTTATCTGCATCCCTGATCAGCGCTTGGCGGGACGCACGGACAGATGAGGTGTAAAAATGGACAGGGGATACGGAAAAAAAAAAAAAAGTTATACTCACAGTACCCAGAGGACTAGCAGGAGGAACACTGACCAGAAGAGTTGCAGAGGAATAGATGGCAGAGAGATGGACAGCTTTACAGGAGCAGCAGGCAGATCAGCAGAATGCCCAGGAAGGACCCAGCGATGGACGCAGATGTGATCAGGCCGGTGAAGACAGGTAAGAGGACGTCGGGGGAGAGCAGAGGGGGAGAGGGGGGGGTGAGAGCAGAGGGGGGGGTGAGAGCAGAGGGGGAGGGGGTAGAGCAGAGGGGGAGACCGGAGAGGGAGCTGCAGAACAGAGATAATGGGGGAGGCAGTCAGATCGCGGGGGGAGCAGATCGGGATGTCGGGGGGGGGGGGGGGGGGTTGGGGGGAGCAGATCGCGGGGGGGGCACGGCAGGGGCTACCATGGCAGCGCGCAGGGGCACCACGGGAGCGCGCAGGGGCACCACGGGAGCGCGCACGGGCTGGCTGCAAAGTGAGCACAGTACTCACGTGCAGCAGCGGTGACAGCTAGGGCGGCGGCGGCGGCAGCAGCGGCGGTGGCGTGGTACCACAAGTACCAGCCACTGCACGCTGCAGACATGTTGGGGGAGGGCTCGCAGGCCAGCACAGGCCTGGGGAGGGCGGCCACCGGCAAATCACACCGCCCCACTGCACACTGATTGGAGCGATTGCGCGTCATTGCACGATCGCTCCAATCAGTGCTGCAGGGGCTGGGGGCGGCATGTTTGAGGTCCACCTATGATATGCTGCAGCAGCTGCGGCATCTCATAGCTGGATCTCACAGGATCGCACTAATTCGGGCATTATTTTTGCCGAAATTAGTGCGATCGATGTGGTTGGCGGTTCAGATTTGAACAGCCAATCACATCGATCGTCGATAGGGGGTGGCGATGCCGCCCCCCCTGGGGTCAAGCAAAGGTCCCCTGCTGTAAGAAACAGCAGGGGACATCATTTGAAAGCCGTTGCTATGGCCACGGCAATCAAATGAAGTTTAGGCAGTAAAATTACGTCCCTGGTCGTTAAGTCACGTTAAAATAGGACGTAATTTTACTGCCCGCGGTCGTGAAGGGGTTAAAGCCATTTTTAAGGCATTTCGCGCATACATGAAATGAACACATTTTTCTCCAAAACTATAACAGATGCAAGCTTGTCCTGTTTGGTCGAGATGATATTTAATAAAATAAGTAGAAATCCACTAAAAGTTTTGTTTGGTTATCTTGCAATCCCGAGATAATCGTCTCCATGCTCCAAATCCATTTTAAAGCCATTTTTAAGGCATTTCGCGCATACATGAAATGAACACATTTTTCTCCAAAACTATAACAGATGCAAGCTTGTCCTGTTTGGTGGAGATAATATTTAATAAAATAAGTAGAAATCTACTAAAAGTTTCGTTTGTTTATATTGCCATCCTGAGATAATCGTCTCCATGCTCCAAATCCATTTTAAAGCCATTTCAAAGGCATTTTGCGCATACATGAAATGAACACATTTTTCTCCAAAACTATAACAGATGCAAGCTTGTCCTGTTTGGTGGAGATGATATTTAATAAAATAAGTAGAAATCCACTAAAAGTTTTGTTTGGTTATCTTGCAATCCCGAGATAATCGTCTCCATGCTCCAAATCCATTTTAAAGCCATTTTTAAGGCATTTCGCGCATACATGAAATGAACACATTTTTCTCCAAAACTATAACAGATGCAAGCTTGTCCTGTTTGGTGGAGATGATATTTAATAAAATAAGTAGAAATCCACTAAAAGTTTTGTTTGGTTATCTTGCAATCCCGAGATAATCGTCTCCATGCTCCAAATCCATTTTAAAGCCATTTTTAAGGCATTTCGCGCATACATGAAATGAACACATTTTTCTCCAAAACTATAACAGATGCAAGCTTGTCCTGTTTGGTGGAGATGATATTTAATAAAATAAGTAGAAATCCACTAAAAGTTTTGTTTGGTTATCTTGCAATCCCGAGATAATCGTCTCCATGCTCCAAATCCATTTTAAAGCCATTTTTAAGGCATTTCGCGCATACATGAAATGAACACATTTTTCTCCAAAACTATAACAGATGCAAGCTTGTCCTGTTTGGTGGAGATGATATTTAATAAAATAAGTAGAAATCCACTAAAAGTTTTGTTTGGTTATCTTGCAATCCCGAGATAATCGTCTCCATGCTCCAAATCCATTTTAAAGCCATTTTAAGGCATTTCGCGCATACATGAAATGAACACATTTTTCTCCAAAACTATAACAGATGCAAGCTTGTCCTGTTTGGTGGAGATAATATTTAATAAAATAAGTAGAAATCTACTAAAAGTTTCGTTTGTTTATATTGCCATCCTGAGATAATCGTCTCCATGCTCCAAATCCATTTTAAAGCCATTTCAAAGGCATTTTGCGCATACATGAAATGAACACATCTTTCTCCAAAACTATAACACATGCAAGCTTGTCCTGTTTGGTGGAGATGATATTTAATAAAATAAGTAGAAATCCACTAAAAGTTTTGTTTGGTTATCTTGCAATCCCGAGATAATCGTCTCCATGCTCCAAATCCATTTTAAAGCCATTTTTAAGGCATTTCGCGCATACATGAAATGAACACATTTTTCTCCAAAACTATAACAGATGCAAGCTTGTCCTGTTTGGTGGAGATGATATTTAATAAAATAAGTAGAAATCTACTAAAAGTTTCGTTTGTTTATATTGCCATCCTGAGATAATCGTCTCCATGCTCCAAATCCATTTTAAAGCCATTTCAAAGGCATTTTGCGCATACATGAAATGAACACATTTTTCTCCAAAACTATAACAGATGCAAGCTTGTCCTGTTTGGTGGAGATGATATTTAATAAAATAAGTAGAAATCCACTAAAAGTTTTGTTTGGTTATCTTGCAATCCCGAGATAATCGTCTCCATGCTCCAAATCCATTTTAAAGCCATTTTTAAGGCATTTCGCGCATACATGAAATGAACACATTTTTCTCCAAAACTATAACAGATGCAAGCTTGTCCTGTTTGGTGGAGATGATATTTAATAAAATAAGTAGAAATCCACTAAAAGTTTTGTTTGGTTATCTTGCAATCCCGAGATAATCGTCTCCATGCTCCAAATCCATTTTAAAGCCATTTTTAAGGCATTTCGCGCATACATGAAATGAACATATTTTTCTCCAAAACTATAACAGATGCAAGCTTGTCCTGTTTGGTGGAGATGATATTTAATAAAATAAGTAGAAATCTACTAAAAGTTTCGTTTGTTTATATTGCCATCCTGAGATAATCGTCTCCATGCTCCAAATCCATTTTAAAGCCATTTTTAAGGCATTTCGCGCATACATGAAATGAACACATTTTTCTCCAAAACTATAACAGATGCAAGCTTGTCCTGTTTGGTGGAGATAATATTTAATAAAATAAGTAGAAATCTACTAAAAGTTTTGTTTGGTTATCTTGCAATCCCGAGATAATCGTCTCCATGCTCCAAATCCATTTTAAAGCCATTTTTAAGGCATTTCGCGCATACATGAAATGAACACATTTTTCTCCAAAACTATAACAGATGCAAGCTTGTCCTGTTTGGTGGAGATGATATTTAATAAAATAAGTAGAAATCTACTAAAAGTTTCGTTTGTTTATATTGCCATCCTGAGATAATCGTCTCCATGCTCCAAATCCATTTTAAAGCCATTTTTAAGGCATTTCGCGCATACATGAAATGAACACATTTTTCTCCAAAACTATAACAGATGCAAGCTTGTCCTGTTTGGTGGAGATAATATTTAATAAAATAAGTAGAAATCTACTAAAAGTTTCGTTTGTTTATATTGCCATCCTGAGATAATCGTCTCCATGCTCCAAATCCATTTTAAAGCCATTTCAAAGGCATTTTGCGCATACATGAAATGAACACATTTTTCTCCAAAACTATAACACATGCAAGCTTGTCCTGTTTGGTGGAGATGATATTTAATAAAATAAGTAGAAATCCACTAAAAGTTTTGTTTGGTTATCTTGCAATCCCGAGATAATCGTCTCCATGCTCCAAATCCATTTTAAAGCCATTTTTAAGGCATTTCGCGCATACATGAAATGAACACATTTTTCTCCAAAACTATAACACATGCAAGCTTGTCCTGTTTGGTGGAGATGATATTTAATAAAATAAGTAGAAATCCACTAAAAGTTTTGTTTGGTTATCTTGCAATCCCGAGATAATCGTCTCCATGCTCCAAATCCATTTTAAAGCCATTTTTAAGGCATTTCGCGCATACATGAAATGAACACATTTTTCTCCAAAACTATAACAGATGCAAGCTTGTCCTGTTTGGTGGAGATGATATTTAATAAAATAAGTAGAAATCCACTAAAAGTTTTGTTTGGTTATCTTGCAATCCCGAGATAATCGTCTCCATGCTCCAAATCCATTTTAAAGCCATTTTTAAGGCATTTCGCGCATACATGAAATGAACACATTTTTCTCCAAAACTATAACAGATGCAAGCTTGTCCTGTTTGGTGGAGATGATATTTAATAAAATAAGTAGAAATCCACTAAAAGTTTTGTTTGGTTATCTTGCAATCCCGAGATAATCGTCTCCATGCTCCAAATCCATTTTAAAGCCATTTTTAAGGCATTTCGCGCATACATGAAATGAACACATTTTTCTCCAAAACTATAACACATGCAAGCTTGTCCTGTTTGGTGGAGATGATATTTAATAAAATAAGTAGAAATCCACTAAAAGTTTTGTTTGGTTATCTTGCAATCCCGAGATAATCGTCTCCATGCTCCAAATCCATTTTAAAGCCATTTTTAAGGCATTTCGCGCATACATGAAATGAACACATTTTTCTCCAAAACTATAACAGATGCAAGCTTGTCCTGTTTGGTGGAGATGATATTTAATAAAATAAGTAGAAATCCACTAAAAGTTTTGTTTGGTTATCTTGCAATCCCGAGATAATCGTCTCCATGCTCCAAATCCATTTTAAAGCCATTTTTAAGGCATTTCGCGCATACATGAAATGAACACATTTTTCTCCAAAACTATAACAGATGCAAGCTTGTCCTGTTTGGTGGAGATGATATTTAATAAAATAAGTAGAAATCCACTAAAAGTTTTGTTTGGTTATCTTGCAATCCCGAGATAATCGTCTCCATGCTCCAAATCCATTTTAAAGCCATTTTTAAGGCATTTCGCGCATACATGAAATGAACACATTTTTCTCCAAAACTATAACAGATGCAAGCTTGTCCTGTTTGGTGGAGATGATATTTAATAAAATAAGTAGAAATCCACTAAAAGTTTTGTTTGGTTATCTTGCAATCCTGAGATAATCGTCTCCATGCTCCAAATCCATTTTAAAGCCATTTTTAAGGCATTTCGCGCATACATGAAATGAACACATTTTTCTCCAAAACTATAACAGATGCAAGCTTGTCCTGTTTGGTGGAGATGATATTTAATAAAATAAGTAGAAATCCACTAAAAGTTTTGTTTGGTTATCTTGCAATCCCGAGATAATCGTCTCCATGCTCCAAATCCATTTTAAAGCCATTTTTAAGGCATTTCGCGCATACATGAAATGAACACATTTTTCTCCAAAACTATAACAGATGCAAGCTTGTCCTGTTTGGTGGAGATAATATTTAATAAAATAAGTAGAAATCTACTAAAAGTTTCGTTTGTTTATATTGCCATCCTGAGATAATCGTATCCATGCTCCAAATCCATTTTAAAGCCATTTCAAAGGCATTTTGCGCATACATGAAATGAACACATTTTTCTCCAAAACTATAACACATGCAAGCTTGTCCTGTTTGGTGGAGATGATATTTAATAAAATAAGTAGAAATCCACTAAAAGTTTTGTTTGGTTATCTTGCAATCCCGAGATAATCGTCTCCATGCTCCAAATCCATTTTAAAGCCATTTTTAAGGCATTTCGCGCATACATGAAATGAACACATTTTTCTCCAAAACTATAACAGATGCAAGCTTGTCCTGTTTGGTGGAGATGATATTTAATAAAATAAGTAGAAATCCACTAAAAGTTTTGTTTGGTTATCTTGCAATCCCGAGATAATCGTCTCCATGCTCCAAATCCATTTTAAAGCCATTTTTAAGGCATTTCGCGCATACATGAAATGAACACATTTTTCTCCAAAACTATAACAGATGCAAGCTTGTCCTGTTTGGTGGAGATGATATTTAATAAAATAAGTAGAAATCTACTAAAAGTTTCGTTTGTTTATATTGCCATCCTGAGATAATCGTCTCCATGCTCCAAATCCATTTTAAAGCCATTTCAAAGGCATTTTGCGCATACATGAAATGAACACATTTTTCTCCAAAACTATAACACATGCAAGCTTGTCCTGTTTGGTGGAGATGATATTTAATAAAATAAGTAGAAATCCACTAAAAGTTTTGTTTGGTTATCTTGCAATCCCGAGATAATCGTCTCCATGCTCCAAATCCATTTTAAAGCCATTTTTAAGGCATTTCGCGCATACATGAAATGAACACATTTTTCTCCAAAACTATAACAGATGCAAGCTTGTCCTGTTTGGTGGAGATGATATTTAATAAAATAAGTAGAAATCCACTAAAAGTTTTGTTTGGTTATCTTGCAATCCCGAGATAATCGTCTCCATGCTCCAAATCCATTTTAAAGCCATTTTTAAGGCATTTCGCGCATACATGAAATGAACACATTTTTCTCCAAAACTATAACAGATGCAAGCTTGTCCTGTTTGGTGGAGATGATATTTAATAAAATAAGTAGAAATCTACTAAAAGTTTCGTTTGTTTATATTGCCATCCTGAGATAATCGTCTCCATGCTCCAAATCCATTTTAAAGCCATTTTTAAGGCATTTCGCGCATACATGAAATGAACACATTTTTCTCCAAAACTATAACAGATGCAAGCTTGTCCTGTTTGGTGGAGATAATATTTAATAAAATAAGTAGAAATCTACTAAAAGTTTCGTTTGTTTATATTGCCATCCTGAGATAATCGTCTCCATGCTCCAAATCCATTTTAAAGCCATTTCAAAGGCATTTTGCGCATACATGAAATGAACACATTTTTCTCCAAAACTATAACACATGCAAGCTTGTCCTGTTTGGTGGAGATGATATTTAATAAAATAAGTAGAAATCCACTAAAAGTTTTGTTTGGTTATCTTGCAATCCCGAGATAATCGTCTCCATGCTCAAAATCCATTTTAAAGCCATTTTTAAGGCATTTCGCGCATACATGAAATGAACACATTTTTCTCCAAAACTATAACAGATGCAAGCTTGTCCTGTTTGGTGGAGATGATATTTAATAAAATAAGTAGAAATCTACTAAAAGTTTCGTTTGTTTATATTGCCATCCTGAGATAATCGTCTCCATGCTCCAAATCCATTTTAAAGCCATTTCAAAGGCATTTTGCGCATACATGAAATGAACACATTTTTCTCCAAAACTATAACAGATGCAAGCTTGTCCTGTTTGGTGGAGATGATATTTAATAAAATAAGTAGAAATCCACTAAAAGTTTTGTTTGGTTATCTTGCAATCCCGAGATAATCGTCTCCATGCTCCAAATCCATTTTAAAGCCATTTTTAAGGCATTTCGCGCATACATGAAATGAACACATTTTTCTCCAAAACTATAACAGATGCAAGCTTGTCCTGTTTGGTGGAGATGATATTTAATAAAATAAGTAGAAATCCACTAAAAGTTTTGTTTGGTTATCTTGCAATCCCGAGATAATCGTCTCCATGCTCCAAATCCATTTTAAAGCCATTTTTAAGGCATTTCGCGCATACATGAAATGAACATATTTTTCTCCAAAACTATAACAGATGCAAGCTTGTCCTGTTTGGTGGAGATGATATTTAATAAAATAAGTAGAAATCTACTAAAAGTTTCGTTTGTTTATATTGCCATCCTGAGATAATCGTCTCCATGCTCCAAATCCATTTTAAAGCCATTTTTAAGGCATTTCGCGCATACATGAAATGAACACATTTTTCTCCAAAACTATAACAGATGCAAGCTTGTCCTGTTTGGTGGAGATAATATTTAATAAAATAAGTAGAAATCTACTAAAAGTTTTGTTTGGTTATCTTGCAATCCCGAGATAATCGTCTCCATGCTCCAAATCCATTTTAAAGCCATTTTTAAGGCATTTCGCGCATACATGAAATGAACACATTTTTCTCCAAAACTATAACAGATGCAAGCTTGTCCTGTTTGGTGGAGATGATATTTAATAAAATAAGTAGAAATCTACTAAAAGTTTCGTTTGTTTATATTGCCATCCTGAGATAATCGTCTCCATGCTCCAAATCCATTTTAAAGCCATTTTTAAGGCATTTCGCGCATACATGAAATGAACACATTTTTCTCCAAAACTATAACACATGCAAGCTTGTCCTGTTTGGTGGAGATGATATTTAATAAAATAAGTAGAAATCCACTAAAAGTTTTGTTTGGTTATCTTGCAATCCCGAGATAATCGTCTCCATGCTCCAAATCCATTTTAAAGCCATTTTTAAGGCATTTCGCGCATACATGAAATGAACACATTTTTCTCCAAAACTATAACAGATGCAAGCTTGTCCTGTTTGGTGGAGATGATATTTAATAAAATAAGTAGAAATCCACTAAAAGTTTTGTTTGGTTATCTTGCAATCCCGAGATAATCGTCTCCATGCTCCAAATCCATTTTAAAGCCATTTTTAAGGCATTTCGCGCATACATGAAATGAACATATTTTTCTCCAAAACTATAACAGATGCAAGCTTGTCCTGTTTGGTGGAGATGATATTTAATAAAATAAGTAGAAATCTACTAAAAGTTTCGTTTGTTTATATTGCCATCCTGAGATAATCGTCTCCATGCTCCAAATCCATTTTAAAGCCATTTTTAAGGCATTTCGCGCATACATGAAATGAACACATTTTTCTCCAAAACTATAACAGATGCAAGCTTGTCCTGTTTGGTGGAGATAATATTTAATAAAATAAGTAGAAATCTACTAAAAGTTTTGTTTGGTTATCTTGCAATCCCGAGATAATCGTCTCCATGCTCCAAATCCATTTTAAAGCCATTTTTAAGGCATTTCGCGCATACATGAAATGAACACATTTTTCTCCAAAACTATAACAGATGCAAGCTTGTCCTGTTTGGTGGAGATGATATTTAATAAAATAAGTAGAAATCTACTAAAAGTTTCGTTTGTTTATATTGCCATCCTGAGATAATCGTCTCCATGCTCCAAATCCATTTTAAAGCCATTTTTAAGGCATTTCGCGCATACATGAAATGAACACATTTTTCTCCAAAACTATAACAGATGCAAGCTTGTCCTGTTTGGTGGAGATAATATTTAATAAAATAAGTAGAAATCTACTAAAAGTTTCGTTTGTTTATATTGCCATCCTGAGATAATCGTCTCCATGCTCCAAATCCATTTTAAAGCCATTTCAAAGGCATTTTGCGCATACATGAAATGAACACATTTTTCTCCAAAACTATAACACATGCAAGCTTGTCCTGTTTGGTGGAGATGATATTTAATAAAATAAGTAGAAATCCACTAAAAGTTTTGTTTGGTTATCTTGCAATCCCGAGATAATCGTCTCCATGCTCCAAATCCATTTTAAAGCCATTTTTAAGGCATTTCGCGCATACATGAAATGAACACATTTTTCTCCAAAACTATAACACATGCAAGCTTGTCCTGTTTGGTGGAGATGATATTTAATAAAATAAGTAGAAATCCACTAAAAGTTTTGTTTGGTTATCTTGCAATCCCGAGATAATCGTCTCCATGCTCCAAATCCATTTTAAAGCCATTTTTAAGGCATTTCGCGCATACATGAAATGAACACATTTTTCTCCAAAACTATAACAGATGCAAGCTTGTCCTGTTTGGTGGAGATGATATTTAATAAAATAAGTAGAAATCCACTAAAAGTTTTGTTTGGTTATCTTGCAATCCCGAGATAATCGTCTCCATGCTCCAAATCCATTTTAAAGCCATTTTTAAGGCATTTCGCGCATACATGAAATGAACACATTTTTCTCCAAAACTATAACAGATGCAAGCTTGTCCTGTTTGGTGGAGATGATATTTAATAAAATAAGTAGAAATCCACTAAAAGTTTTGTTTGGTTATCTTGCAATCCCGAGATAATCGTCTCCATGCTCCAAATCCATTTTAAAGCCATTTTTAAGGCATTTCGCGCATACATGAAATGAACACATTTTTCTCCAAAACTATAACACATGCAAGCTTGTCCTGTTTGGTGGAGATGATATTTAATAAAATAAGTAGAAATCCACTAAAAGTTTTGTTTGGTTATCTTGCAATCCCGAGATAATCGTCTCCATGCTCCAAATCCATTTTAAAGCCATTTTTAAGGCATTTCGCGCATACATGAAATGAACACATTTTTCTCCAAAACTATAACAGATGCAAGCTTGTCCTGTTTGGTGGAGATGATATTTAATAAAATAAGTAGAAATCCACTAAAAGTTTTGTTTGGTTATCTTGCAATCCCGAGATAATCGTCTCCATGCTCCAAATCCATTTTAAAGCCATTTTTAAGGCATTTCGCGCATACATGAAATGAACACATTTTTCTCCAAAACTATAACAGATGCAAGCTTGTCCTGTTTGGTGGAGATGATATTTAATAAAATAAGTAGAAATCCACTAAAAGTTTTGTTTGGTTATCTTGCAATCCCGAGATAATCGTCTCCATGCTCCAAATCCATTTTAAAGCCATTTTTAAGGCATTTCGCGCATACATGAAATGAACACATTTTTCTCCAAAACTATAACAGATGCAAGCTTGTCCTGTTTGGTGGAGATGATATTTAATAAAATAAGTAGAAATCCACTAAAAGTTTTGTTTGGTTATCTTGCAATCCTGAGATAATCGTCTCCATGCTCCAAATCCATTTTAAAGCCATTTTTAAGGCATTTCGCGCATACATGAAATGAACACATTTTTCTCCAAAACTATAACAGATGCAAGCTTGTCCTGTTTGGTGGAGATGATATTTAATAAAATAAGTAGAAATCCACTAAAAGTTTTGTTTGGTTATCTTGCAATCCCGAGATAATCGTCTCCATGCTCCAAATCCATTTTAAAGCCATTTTTAAGGCATTTCGCGCATACATGAAATGAACACATTTTTCTCCAAAACTATAACAGATGCAAGCTTGTCCTGTTTGGTGGAGATAATATTTAATAAAATAAGTAGAAATCTACTAAAAGTTTCGTTTGTTTATATTGCCATCCTGAGATAATCGTCTCCATGCTCCAAATCCATTTTAAAGCCATTTCAAAGGCATTTTGCGCATACATGAAATGAACACATTTTTCTCCAAAACTATAACACATGCAAGCTTGTCCTGTTTGGTGGAGATGATATTTAATAAAATAAGTAGAAATCCACTAAAAGTTTTGTTTGGTTATCTTGCAATCCCGAGATAATCGTCTCCATGCTCCAAATCCATTTTAAAGCCATTTTTAAGGCATTTCGCGCATACATGAAATGAACACATTTTTCTCCAAAACTATAACAGATGCAAGCTTGTCCTGTTTGGTGGAGATGATATTTAATAAAATAAGTAGAAATCCACTAAAAGTTTTGTTTGGTTATCTTGCAATCCCGAGATAATCGTCTCCATGCTCCAAATCCATTTTAAAGCCATTTTTAAGGCATTTCGCGCATACATGAAATGAACACATTTTTCTCCAAAACTATAACAGATGCAAGCTTGTCCTGTTTGGTGGAGATGATATTTAATAAAATAAGTAGAAATCTACTAAAAGTTTCGTTTGTTTATATTGCCATCCTGAGATAATCGTCTCCATGCTCCAAATCCATTTTAAAGCCATTTCAAAGGCATTTTGCGCATACATGAAATGAACACATTTTTCTCCAAAACTATAACACATGCAAGCTTGTCCTGTTTGGTGGAGATGATATTTAATAAAATAAGTAGAAATCCACTAAAAGTTTTGTTTGGTTATCTTGCAATCCCGAGATAATCGTCTCCATGCTCCAAATCCATTTTAAAGCCATTTTTAAGGCATTTCGCGCATACATGAAATGAACACATTTTTCTCCAAAACTATAACAGATGCAAGCTTGTCCTGTTTGGTGGAGATGATATTTAATAAAATAAGTAGAAATCCACTAAAAGTTTTGTTTGGTTATCTTGCAATCCCGAGATAATCGTCTCCATGCTCCAAATCCATTTTAAAGCCATTTTTAAGGCATTTCGCGCATACATGAAATGAACACATTTTTCTCCAAAACTATAACAGATGCAAGCTTGTCCTGTTTGGTGGAGATGATATTTAATAAAATAAGTAGAAATCTACTAAAAGTTTCGTTTGTTTATATTGCCATCCTGAGATAATCGTCTCCATGCTCCAAATCCATTTTAAAGCCATTTTTAAGGCATTTCGCGCATACATGAAATGAACACATTTTTCTCCAAAACTATAACAGATGCAAGCTTGTCCTGTTTGGTGGAGATAATATTTAATAAAATAAGTAGAAATCTACTAAAAGTTTCGTTTGTTTATATTGCCATCCTGAGATAATCGTCTCCATGCTCCAAATCCATTTTAAAGCCATTTCAAAGGCATTTTGCGCATACATGAAATGAACACATTTTTCTCCAAAACTATAACACATGCAAGCTTGTCCTGTTTGGTGGAGATGATATTTAATAAAATAAGTAGAAATCCACTAAAAGTTTTGTTTGGTTATCTTGCAATCCCGAGATAATCGTCTCCATGCTCAAAATCCATTTTAAAGCCATTTTTAAGGCATTTCGCGCATACATGAAATGAACACATTTTTCTCCAAAACTATAACAGATGCAAGCTTGTCCTGTTTGGTGGAGATGATATTTAATAAAATAAGTAGAAATCTACTAAAAGTTTCGTTTGTTTATATTGCCATCCTGAGATAATCGTCTCCATGCTCCAAATCCATTTTAAAGCCATTTCAAAGGCATTTTGCGCATACATGAAATGAACACATTTTTCTCCAAAACTATAACAGATGCAAGCTTGTCCTGTTTGGTGGAGATGATATTTAATAAAATAAGTAGAAATCCACTAAAAGTTTTGTTTGGTTATCTTGCAATCCCGAGATAATCGTCTCCATGCTCCAAATCCATTTTAAAGCCATTTTTAAGGCATTTCGCGCATACATGAAATGAACACATTTTTCTCCAAAACTATAACAGATGCAAGCTTGTCCTGTTTGGTGGAGATGATATTTAATAAAATAAGTAGAAATCCACTAAAAGTTTTGTTTGGTTATCTTGCAATCCCGAGATAATCGTCTCCATGCTCCAAATCCATTTTAAAGCCATTTTTAAGGCATTTCGCGCATACATGAAATGAACATATTTTTCTCCAAAACTATAACAGATGCAAGCTTGTCCTGTTTGGTGGAGATGATATTTAATAAAATAAGTAGAAATCTACTAAAAGTTTCGTTTGTTTATATTGCCATCCTGAGATAATCGTCTCCATGCTCCAAATCCATTTTAAAGCCATTTTTAAGGCATTTCGCGCATACATGAAATGAACACATTTTTCTCCAAAACTATAACAGATGCAAGCTTGTCCTGTTTGGTGGAGATAATATTTAATAAAATAAGTAGAAATCTACTAAAAGTTTTGTTTGGTTATCTTGCAATCCCGAGATAATCGTCTCCATGCTCCAAATCCATTTTAAAGCCATTTTTAAGGCATTTCGCGCATACATGAAATGAACACATTTTTCTCCAAAACTATAACAGATGCAAGCTTGTCCTGTTTGGTGGAGATGATATTTAATAAAATAAGTAGAAATCTACTAAAAGTTTCGTTTGTTTATATTGCCATCCTGAGATAATCGTCTCCATGCTCCAAATCCATTTTAAAGCCATTTTTAAGGCATTTCGCGCATACATGAAATGAACACATTTTTCTCCAAAACTATAACACATGCAAGCTTGTCCTGTTTGGTGGAGATGATATTTAATAAAATAAGTAGAAATCCACTAAAAGTTTTGTTTGGTTATCTTGCAATCCCGAGATAATCGTCTCCATGCTCCAAATCCATTTTAAAGCCATTTTTAAGGCATTTCGCGCATACATGAAATGAACACATTTTTCTCCAAAACTATAACACATGCAAGCTTGTCCTGTTTGGTGGAGATGATATTTAATAAAATAAGTAGAAATCCACTAAAAGTTTTGTTTGGTTATCTTGCAATCCCGAGATAATCGTCTCCATGCTCCAAATCCATTTTAAAGCCATTTTTAAGGCATTTCGCGCATACATGAAATGAACACATTTTTCTCCAAAACTATAACAGATGCAAGCTTGTCCTGTTTGGTGGAGATGATATTTAATAAAATAAGTAGAAATCCACTAAAAGTTTTGTTTGGTTATCTTGCAATCCCGAGATAATCGTCTCCATGCTCCAAATCCATTTTAAAGCCATTTTTAAGGCATTTCGCGCATACATGAAATGAACACATTTTTCTCCAAAACTATAACAGATGCAAGCTTGTCCTGTTTGGTGGAGATGATATTTAATAAAATAAGTAGAAATCCACTAAAAGTTTTGTTTGGTTATCTTGCAATCCCGAGATAATCGTCTCCATGCTCCAAATCCATTTTAAAGCCATTTTTAAGGCATTTCGCGCATACATGAAATGAACACATTTTTCTCCAAAACTATAACAGATGCAAGCTTGTCCTGTTTGGTGGAGATGATATTTAATAAAATAAGTAGAAATCTACTAAAAGTTTCGTTTGTTTATATTGCCATCCTGAGATAATCGTCTCCATGCTCCAAATCCATTTTAAAGCCATTTTTAAGGCATTTCGCGCATACATGAAATGAACACATTTTTCTCCAAAACTATAACAGATGCAAGCTTGTCCTGTTTGGTGGAGATAATATTTAATAAAATAAGTAGAAATCTACTAAAAGTTTCGTTTGTTTATATTGCCATCCTGAGATAATCGTCTCCATGCTCCAAATCCATTTTAAAGCCATTTCAAAGGCATTTTGCGCATACATGAAATGAACACATTTTTCTCCAAAACTATAACACATGCAAGCTTGTCCTGTTTGGTGGAGATGATATTTAATAAAATAAGTAGAAATCCACTAAAAGTTTTGTTTGGTTATCTTGCAATCCCGAGATAATCGTCTCCATGCTCAAAATCCATTTTAAAGCCATTTTTAAGGCATTTCGCGCATACATGAAATGAACACATTTTTCTCCAAAACTATAACAGATGCAAGCTTGTCCTGTTTGGTGGAGATGATATTTAATAAAATAAGTAGAAATCTACTAAAAGTTTCGTTTGTTTATATTGCCATCCTGAGATAATCGTCTCCATGCTCCAAATCCATTTTAAAGCCATTTCAAAGGCATTTTGCGCATACATGAAATGAACACATTTTTCTCCAAAACTATAACAGATGCAAGCTTGTCCTGTTTGGTGGAGATGATATTTAATAAAATAAGTAGAAATCCACTAAAAGTTTTGTTTGGTTATCTTGCAATCCCGAGATAATCGTCTCCATGCTCCAAATCCATTTTAAAGCCATTTTTAAGGCATTTCGCGCATACATGAAATGAACACATTTTTCTCCAAAACTATAACAGATGCAAGCTTGTCCTGTTTGGTGGAGATGATATTTAATAAAATAAGTAGAAATCCACTAAAAGTTTTGTTTGGTTATCTTGCAATCCCGAGATAATCGTCTCCATGCTCCAAATCCATTTTAAAGCCATTTTTAAGGCATTTCGCGCATACATGAAATGAACATATTTTTCTCCAAAACTATAACAGATGCAAGCTTGTCCTGTTTGGTGGAGATGATATTTAATAAAATAAGTAGAAATCTACTAAAAGTTTCGTTTGTTTATATTGCCATCCTGAGATAATCGTCTCCATGCTCCAAATCCATTTTAAAGCCATTTTTAAGGCATTTCGCGCATACATGAAATGAACACATTTTTCTCCAAAACTATAACAGATGCAAGCTTGTCCTGTTTGGTGGAGATAATATTTAATAAAATAAGTAGAAATCTACTAAAAGTTTTGTTTGGTTATCTTGCAATCCCGAGATAATCGTCTCCATGCTCCAAATCCATTTTAAAGCCATTTTTAAGGCATTTCGCGCATACATGAAATGAACACATTTTTCTCCAAAACTATAACAGATGCAAGCTTGTCCTGTTTGGTGGAGATGATATTTAATAAAATAAGTAGAAATCTACTAAAAGTTTCGTTTGTTTATATTGCCATCCTGAGATAATCGTCTCCATGCTCCAAATCCATTTTAAAGCCATTTTTAAGGCATTTCGCGCATACATGAAATGAACACATTTTTCTCCAAAACTATAACAGATGCAAGCTTGTCCTGTTTGGTGGAGATAATATTTAATAAAATAAGTAGAAATCTACTAAAAGTTTCGTTTGTTTATATTGCCATCCTGAGATAATCGTCTCCATGCTCCAAATCCATTTTAAAGCCATTTCAAAGGCATTTTGCGCATACATGAAATGAACACATTTTTCTCCAAAACTATAACACATGCAAGCTTGTCCTGTTTGGTGGAGATGATATTTAATAAAATAAGTAGAAATCCACTAAAAGTTTTGTTTGGTTATCTTGCAATCCCGAGATAATCGTCTCCATGCTCCAAATCCATTTTAAAGCCATTTTTAAGGCATTTCGCGCATACATGAAATGAACACATTTTTCTCCAAAACTATAACACATGCAAGCTTGTCCTGTTTGGTGGAGATGATATTTAATAAAATAAGTAGAAATCCACTAAAAGTTTTGTTTGGTTATCTTGCAATCCCGAGATAATCGTCTCCATGCTCCAAATCCATTTTAAAGCCATTTTTAAGGCATTTCGCGCATACATGAAATGAACACATTTTTCTCCAAAACTATAACAGATGCAAGCTTGTCCTGTTTGGTGGAGATGATATTTAATAAAATAAGTAGAAATCCACTAAAAGTTTTGTTTGGTTATCTTGCAATCCCGAGATAATCGTCTCCATGCTCCAAATCCATTTTAAAGCCATTTTTAAGGCATTTCGCGCATACATGAAATGAACACATTTTTCTCCAAAACTATAACAGATGCAAGCTTGTCCTGTTTGGTGGAGATAATATTTAATAAAATAAGTAGAAATCTACTAAAAGTTTTGTTTGGTTATCTTGCAATCCCGAGATAATCGTCTCCATGCTCCAAATCCATTTTAAAGCCATTTTTAAGGCATTTCGCGCATACATGAAATGAACACATTTTTCTCCAAAACTATAACAGATGCAAGCTTGTCCTGTTTGGTGGAGATGATATTTAATAAAATAAGTAGAAATCTACTAAAAGTTTCGTTTGTTTATATTGCCATCCTGAGATAATCGTCTCCATGCTCCAAATCCATTTTAAAGCCATTTCAAAGGCATTTTGCGCATACATGAAATGAACACATTTTTCTCCAAAACTATAACACATGCAAGCTTGTCCTGTTTGGTGGAGATGATATTTAATAAAATAAGTAGAAATCCACTAAAAGTTTTGTTTGGTTATCTTGCAATCCCGAGATAATCGTCTCCATGCTCCAAATCCATTTTAAAGCCATTTTTAAGGCATTTCGCGCATACATGAAATGAACACATTTTTCTCCAAAACTATAACACATGCAAGCTTGTCCTGTTTGGTGGAGATGATATTTAATAAAATAAGTAGAAATCCACTAAAAGTTTTGTTTGGTTATCTTGCAATCCCGAGATAATCGTCTCCATGCTCCAAATCCATTTTAAAGCCATTTTTAAGGCATTTCGCGCATACATGAAATGAACACATTTTTCTCCAAAACTATAACAGATGCAAGCTTGTCCTGTTTGGTGGAGATGATATTTAATAAAATAAGTAGAAATCCACTAAAAGTTTTGTTTGGTTATCTTGCAATCCCGAGATAATCGTCTCCATGCTCCAAATCCATTTTAAAGCCATTTTTAAGGCATTTCGCGCATACATGAAATGAACACATTTTTCTCCAAAACTATAACAGATGCAAGCTTGTCCTGTTTGGTGGAGATAATATTTAATAAAATAAGTAGAAATCTACTAAAAGTTTTGTTTGGTTATCTTGCAATCCCGAGATAATCGTCTCCATGCTCCAAATCCATTTTAAAGCCATTTTTAAGGCATTTCGCGCATACATGAAATGAACACATTTTTCTCCAAAACTATAACAGATGCAAGCTTGTCCTGTTTGGTGGAGATGATATTTAATAAAATAAGTAGAAATCTACTAAAAGTTTCGTTTGTTTATATTGCCATCCTGAGATAATCGTCTCCATGCTCCAAATCCATTTTAAAGCCATTTTTAAGGCATTTCGCGCATACATGAAATGAACACATTTTTCTCCAAAACTATAACAGATGCAAGCTTGTCCTGTTTGGTGGAGATAATATTTAATAAAATAAGTAGAAATCTACTAAAAGTTTCGTTTGTTTATATTGCCATCCTGAGATAATCGTCTCCATGCTCCAAATCCATTTTAAAGCCATTTCAAAGGCATTTTGCGCATACATGAAATGAACACATTTTTCTCCAAAACTATAACACATGCAAGCTTGTCCTGTTTGGTGGAGATGATATTTAATAAAATAAGTAGAAATCCACTAAAAGTTTTGTTTGGTTATCTTGCAATCCCGAGATAATCGTCTCCATGCTCCAAATCCATTTTAAAGCCATTTTTAAGGCATTTCGCGCATACATGAAATGAACACATTTTTCTCCAAAACTATAACAGATGCAAGCTTGTCCTGTTTGGTGGAGATAATATTTAATAAAATAAGTAGAAATCTACTAAAAGTTTTGTTTGGTTATCTTGCAATCCCGAGATAATCGTCTCCATGCTCCAAATCCATTTTAAAGCCATTTTTAAGGCATTTCGCGCATACATGAAATGAACACATTTTTCTCCAAAACTATAACAGATGCAAGCTTGTCCTGTTTGGTGGAGATGATATTTAATAAAATAAGTAGAAATCTACTAAAAGTTTCGTTTGTTTATATTGCCATCCTGAGATAATCGTCTCCATGCTCCAAATCCATTTTAAAGCCATTTTTAAGGCATTTCGCGCATACATGAAATGAACACATTTTTCTCCAAAACTATAACAGATGCAAGCTTGTCCTGTTTGGTGGAGATAATATTTAATAAAATAAGTAGAAATCTACTAAAAGTTTCGTTTGTTTATATTGCCATCCTGAGATAATCGTCTCCATGCTCCAAATCCATTTTAAAGCCATTTCAAAGGCATTTTGCGCATACATGAAATGAACACATTTTTCTCCAAAACTATAACACATGCAAGCTTGTCCTGTTTGGTGGAGATGATATTTAATAAAATAAGTAGAAATCCACTAAAAGTTTTGTTTGGTTATCTTGCAATCCCGAGATAATCGTCTCCATGCTCCAAATCCATTTTAAAGCCATTTTTAAGGCATTTCGCGCATACATGAAATGAACACATTTTTCTCCAAAACTATAACACATGCAAGCTTGTCCTGTTTGGTGGAGATGATATTTAATAAAATAAGTAGAAATCCACTAAAAGTTTTGTTTGGTTATCTTGCAATCCCGAGATAATCGTCTCCATGCTCCAAATCCATTTTAAAGCCATTTTTAAGGCATTTCGCGCATACATGAAATGAACACATTTTTCTCCAAAACTATAACAGATGCAAGCTTGTCCTGTTTGGTGGAGATGATATTTAATAAAATAAGTAGAAATCCACTAAAAGTTTTGTTTGGTTATCTTGCAATCCCGAGATAATCGTCTCCATGCTCCAAATCCATTTTAAAGCCATTTTTAAGGCATTTCGCGCATACATGAAATGAACACATTTTTCTCCAAAACTATAACAGATGCAAGCTTGTCCTGTTTGGTGGAGATGATATTTAATAAAATAAGTAGAAATCCACTAAAAGTTTTGTTTGGTTATCTTGCAATCCCGAGATAATCGTCTCCATGCTCCAAATCCATTTTAAAGCCATTTTTAAGGCATTTCGCGCATACATGAAATGAACACATTTTTCTCCAAAACTATAACAGATGCAAGCTTGTCCTGTTTGGTGGAGATAATATTTAATAAAATAAGTAGAAATCTACTAAAAGTTTCGTTTGTTTATATTGCCATCCTGAGATAATCGTCTCCATGCTCCAAATCCATTTTAAAGCCATTTCAAAGGCATTTTGCGCATACATGAAATGAACACATTTTTCTCCAAAACTATAACACATGCAAGCTTGTCCTGTTTGGTGGAGATGATATTTAATAAAATAAGTAGAAATCCACTAAAAGTTTTGTTTGGTTATCTTGCAATCCCGAGATAATCGTCTCCATGCTCCAAATCCATTTTAAAGCCATTTTTAAGGCATTTCGCGCATACATGAAATGAACACATTTTTCTCCAAAACTATAACAGATGCAAGCTTGTCCTGTTTGGTGGAGATGATATTTAATAAAATAAGTAGAAATCCACTAAAAGTTTTGTTTGGTTATCTTGCAATCCCGAGATAATCGTCTCCATGCTCCAAATCCATTTTAAAGCCATTTTAAGGCATTTCGCGCATACATGAAATGAACACATTTTTCTCCAAAACTATAACACATGCAAGCTTGTCCTGTTTGGTGGAGATGATATTTAATAAAATAAGTAGAAATCCACTAAAAGTTTTGTTTGGTTATCTTGCAATCCCGAGATAATCGTCTCCATGCTCCAAATCCATTTTAAAGCCATTTTTAAGGCATTTCGCGCATACATGAAATGAACACATTTTTCTCCAAAACTATAACACATGCAAGCTTGTCCTGTTTGGTGGAGATGATATTTAATAAAATAAGTAGAAATCCACTAAAAGTTTTGTTTGGTTATCTTGCAATCCCGAGATAATCGTCTCCATGCTCCAAATCCATTTTAAAGCCATTTTTAAGGCATTTCGCGCATACATGAAATGAACACATTTTTCTCCAAAACTATAACAGATGCAAGCTTGTCCTGTTTGGTGGAGATGATATTTAATAAAATAAGTAGAAATCCACTAAAACTTTTAGTGGATTTCTACTTATTTTATTAAATATCATCTCCACCAAACAGGACAAGCTTGCATGTGTTATAGTTTTGGAGAAAAATGTGTTCATTTCATGTATGCGCAAAATGCCTTTGAAATGGCTTTAAAATGGATTTGGAGCATGGAGACGATTATCTCAGGATGGCAATATAAACAAACGAAACTTTTAGTAGATTTCTACTTATTTTATTAAATATCATCTCCACCAAACAGGACAAGCTTGCATCTGTTATAGTTTTGGAGAAAAATGTGTTCATTTCATGTATGCGCGAAATGCCTTAAAAATGGCTTTAAAATGGATTTGGAGCATGGAGACGATTATCTCGGGATTGCAAGATAACCAAACAAAACTTTTAGTAGATTTCTACTTATTTTATTAAATATTATCTCCACCAAACAGGACAAGCTTGCATCTGTTATAGTTTTGGAGAAAAATGTGTTCATTTCATGTATGCGCGAAATGCCTTAAAAATGGCTTTAAAATGGATTTGGAGCATGGAGACGATTATCTCAGGATGGCAATATAAACAAACGAAACTTTTAGTAGATTTCTACTTATTTTATTAAATATCATCTCCACCAAACAGGACAAGCTTGCATCTGTTATAGTTTTGGAGAAAAATATGTTCATTTCATGTATGCGCGAAATGCCTTAAAAATGGCTTTAAAATGGATTTGGAGCATGGAGACGATTATCTCGGGATTGCAAGATAACCAAACAAAACTTTTAGTGGATTTCTACTTATTTTATTAAATATCATCTCCACCAAACAGGACAAGCTTGCATCTGTTATAGTTTTGGAGAAAAATGTGTTCATTTCATGTATGCGCGAAATGCCTTAAAAATGGCTTTAAAATGGATTTGGAGCATGGAGACGATTATCTCGGGATTGCAAGAAAACCAAACAAAACTTTTAGTGGATTTCTACTTATTTTATTAAATATCATCTCCACCAAACAGGACAAGCTTGCATCTGTTATAGTTTTGGAGAAAAATGTGTTCATTTCATGTATGCGCAAAATGCCTTTGAAATGGCTTTAAAATGGATTTGGAGCATGGAGACGATTATCTCAGGATGGCAATATAAACAAACGAAACTTTTAGTAGATTTCTACTTATTTTATTAAATATCATCTCCACCAAACAGGACAAGCTTGCATCTGTTATAGTTTTGGAGAAAAATGTGTTCATTTCATGTATGCGCGAAATGCCTTAAAAATGGCTTTAAAATGGATTTGGAGCATGGAGACGATTATCTCGGGATTGCAAGATAACCAAACAAAACTTTTAGTGGATTTCTACTTATTTTATTAAATATCATCTCCACCAAACAGGACAAGCTTGCATGTGTTATAGTTTTGGAGAAAAATGTGTTCATTTCATGTATGCGCAAAATGCCTTTGAAATGGCTTTAAAATGGATTTGGAGCATGGAGACGATTATCTCAGGATGGCAATATAAACAAACGAAACTTTTAGTAGATTTCTACTTATTTTATTAAATATTATCTCCACCAAACAGGACAAGCTTGCATCTGTTATAGTTTTGGAGAAAAATATGTTCATTTCATGTATGCGCGAAATGCCTTAAAAATGGCTTTAAAATGGATTTGGAGCATGGAGACGATTATCTCGGGATTGCAAGATAACCAAACAAAACTTTTAGTGGATTTCTACTTATTTTATTAAATATCATCTCCACCAAACAGGACAAGCTTGCATCTGTTATAGTTTTGGAGAAAAATGTGTTCATTTCATGTATGCGCGAAATGCCTTAAAAATGGCTTTAAAATGGATTTGGAGCATGGAGACGATTATCTCGGGATTGCAAGAAAACCAAACAAAACTTTTAGTGGATTTCTACTTATTTTATTAAATATCATCTCCACCAAACAGGACAAGCTTGCATCTGTTATAGTTTTGGAGAAAAATGTGTTCATTTCATGTATGCGCAAAATGCCTTTGAAATGGCTTTAAAATGGATTTGGAGCATGGAGACGATTATCTCAGGATGGCAATATAAACAAACGAAACTTTTAGTAGATTTCTACTTATTTTATTAAATATCATCTCCACCAAACAGGACAAGCTTGCATCTGTTATAGTTTTGGAGAAAAATGTGTTCATTTCATGTATGCGCGAAATGCCTTAAAAATGGCTTTAAAATGGATTTGGAGCATGGAGACGATTATCTCGGGATTGCAAGATAACCAAACAAAACTTTTAGTGGATTTCTACTTATTTTATTAAATATCATCTCCACCAAACAGGACAAGCTTGCATGTGTTATAGTTTTGGAGAAAAATGTGTTCATTTCATGTATGCGCAAAATGCCTTTGAAATGGCTTTAAAATGGATTTGGAGCATGGAGACGATTATCTCAGGATGGCAATATAAACAAACGAAACTTTTAGTAGATTTCTACTTATTTTATTAAATATTATCTCCACCAAACAGGACAAGCTTGCATCTGTTATAGTTTTGGAGAAAAATGTGTTCATTTCATGTATGCGCGAAATGCCTTAAAAATGGCTTTAAAATGGATTTGGAGCATGGAGACGATTATCTCAGGATGGCAATATAAACAAACGAAACTTTTAGTAGATTTCTACTTATTTTATTAAATATCATCTCCACCAAACAGGACAAGCTTGCATCTGTTATAGTTTTGGAGAAAAATGTGTTCATTTCATGTATGCGCGAAATGCCTTAAAAATGGCTTTAAAATGGATTTGGAGCATGGAGACGATTATCTCGGGATTGCAAGATAACCAAACAAAACTTTTAGTGGATTTCTACTTATTTTATTAAATATCATCTCCACCAAACAGGACAAGCTTGCATCTGTTATAGTTTTGGAAAAAAATGCGTTCATTTCATGTATGCGCGAAATGCCTTAAAAATGGCTTTAAAATGGATTTGGAGCATGGAGACGATTATCTCGGGATTGCAGGATAACCAAACAAAACTTTTAGTGGATTTCTACTTATTTTATTAAATATCATCTCCACCAAACAGGACAAGCTTGCATGTGTTATAGTTTTGGAGAAAAATGTGTTCATTTCATGTATGCGCAAAATGCCTTTGAAATGGCTTTAAAATGGATTTGGAGCATGGAGACGATTATCTCAGGATGGCAATATAAACAAACGAAACTTTTAGTAGATTTCTACTTATTTTATTAAATATTATCTCCACCAAACAGGACAAGCTTGCATCTGTTATAGTTTTGGAGAAAAATGTGTTCATTTCATGTATGCGCGAAATGCCTTAAAAATGGCTTTAAAATGGATTTGGAGCATGGAGACGATTATCTCGGGATTGCAAGATAACCAAACAAAACTTTTAGTGGATTTCTACTTATTTTATTAAATATCATCTCCACCAAACAGGACAAGCTTGCATCTGTTATAGTTTTGGAGAAAAATGTGTTCATTTCATGTATGCGCGAAATGCCTTAAAATGGCTTTAAAATGGATTTGGAGCATGGAGACGATTATCTCGGGATTGCAAGATAACCAAACAAAACTTTTAGTGGATTTCTACTTATTTTATTAAATATCATCTCCACCAAACAGGACAAGCTTGCATCTGTTATAGTTTTGGAGAAAAATGTGTTCATTTCATGTATGCGCGAAATGCCTTAAAAATGGCTTTAAAATGGATTTGGAGCATGGAGACGATTATCTCGGGATTGCAAGATAACCAAACAAAACTTTTAGTGGATTTCTACTTATTTTATTAAATATCATCTCCACCAAACAGGACAAGCTTGCATCTGTTATAGTTTTGGAGAAAAATGTGTTCATTTCATGTATGCGCGAAATGCCTTAAAAATGGCTTTAAAATGGATTTGGAGCATGGAGACGATTATCTCGGGATTGCAAGATAACCAAACAAAACTTTTAGTGGATTTCTACTTATTTTATTAAATAACATCTCCACCAAACAGGACAAGCTTGCATCTGTTATAGTTTTGGAGAAAAATGTGTTCATTTCATGTATGCGCGAAATGCCTTAAAAATGGCTTTAAAATGGATTTGGAGCATGGAGACGATTATCTCGGGATTGCAAGATAACCAAACAAAACTTTTAGTGGATTTCTACTTATTTTATTAAATATCATCTCCACCAAACAGGACAAGCTTGCATCTGTTATAGTTTTGGAGAAAAATGTGTTCATTTCATGTATGCGCGAAATGCCTTAAAAATGGCTTTAAAATGGATTTGGAGCATGGAGACGATTATCTCGGGATTGCAAGATAACCAAACAAAACTTTTAGTGGATTTCTACTTATTTTATTAAATATCATCTCCACCAAACAGGACAAGCTTGCATCTGTTATAGTTTTGGAGAAAAATGTGTTCATTTCATGTATGCGCGAAATGCCTTAAAAATGGCTTTAAAATGGATTTGGAGCATGGAGACGATTATCTCGGGATTGCAAGATAACCAAACAAAACTTTTAGTGGATTTCTACTTATTTTATTAAATATCATCTCCACCAAACAGGACAAGCTTGCATGTGTTATAGTTTTGGAGAAAAATGTGTTCATTTCATGTATGCGCAAAATGCCTTTGAAATGGCTTTAAAATGGATTTGGAGCATGGAGACGATTATCTCGGGATTGCAAGATAACCAAACAAAACTTTTAGTGGATTTCTACTTATTTTATTAAATATCATCTCCACCAAACAGGACAAGCTTGCATCTGTTATAGTTTTGGAGAAAAATGTGTTCATTTCATGTATGCGCGAAATGCCTTAAAAATGGCTTTAAAATGGATTTGGAGCATGGAGACGATTATCTCGGGATTGCAAGATAACCAAACAAAACTTTTAGTGGATTTCTACTTATTTTATTAAATATCATCTCCACCAAACAGGACAAGCTTGCATCTGTTATAGTTTTGGAGAAAAATGTGTTCATTTCATGTATGCGCGAAATGCCTTAAAAATGGCTTTAAAATGGATTTGGAGCATGGAGACGATTATCTCGGGATTGCAAGATAACCAAACAAAACTTTTAGTGGATTTCTACTTATTTTATTAAATATCATCTCCACCAAACAGGACAAGCTTGCATCTGTTATAGTTTTGGAGAAAAATGTGTTCATTTCATGTATGCGCGAAATGCCTTAAAAATGGCTTTAAAATGGATTTGGAGCATGGAGACGATTATCTCGGGATTGCAAGATAACCAAACAAAACTTTTAGTGGATTTCTACTTATTTTATTAAATATCATCTCCACCAAACAGGACAAGCTTGCATGTGTTATAGTTTTGGAGAAAAATGTGTTCATTTCATGTATGCGCAAAATGCCTTTGAAATGGCTTTAAAATGGATTTGGAGCATGGAGACGATTATCTCAGGATGGCAATATAAACAAACGAAACTTTTAGTAGATTTCTACTTATTTTATTAAATATTATCTCCACCAAACAGGACAAGCTTGCATCTGTTATAGTTTTGGAGAAAAATGTGTTCATTTCATGTATGCGCCAAATGCCTTAAAAATGGCTTTAAAATGGATTTGGAGCATGGAGACGATTATCTCGGGATTGCAAGATAACCAAACAAAACTTTTAGTGGATTTCTACTTATTTTATTAAATATCATCTCCACCAAACAGGACAAGCTTGCATCTGTTATAGTTTTGGAGAAAAATGTGTTCATTTCATGTATGCGCGAAATGCCTTAAAAATGGCTTTAAAATGGATTTGGAGCATGGAGACGATTATCTCGGGATTGCAAGATAACCAAACAAAACTTTTAGTGGATTTCTACTTATTTTATTAAATATCATCTCCACCAAACAGGACAAGCTTGCATGTGTTATAGTTTTGGAGAAAAATGTGTTCATTTCATGTATGCGCAAAATGCCTTTGAAATGGCTTTTAAAATGGATTTGGAGCATGGAGACGATTATCTCAGGATGGCAATATAAACAAACGAAACTTTTAGTAGATTTCTACTTATTTTATTAAATATTATCTCCACCAAACAGGACAAGCTTGCATCTGTTATAGTTTTGGAGAAAAATGTGTTCATTTCATGTATGCGCGAAATGCCTTAAAAATGGCTTTAAAATGGATTTGGAGCATGGAGACGATTATCTCGGGATTGCAAGATAACCAAACAAAACTTTTAGTGGATTTCTACTTATTTTATTAAATATCATCTCCACCAAACAGGACAAGCTTGCATCTGTTATAGTTTTGGAGAAAAAATGTGTTCATTTCATGTATGCGCGAAATGCCTTAAAAATGGCTTTAAAATGGATTTGGAGCATGGAGACGATTATCTCGGGATTGCAAGATAACCAAAAAAAACTTTTAGTGGATTTCTACTTATTTTATTAAATATCATCTCCACCAAACAGGACAAGCTTGCATGTGTTATAGTTTTGGAGAAAAATGTGTTCATTTCATGTATGCGCAAAATGCCTTTGAAATGGCTTTAAAATGGATTTGGAGCATGGAGACGATTATCTCAGGATGGCAATATAAACAAACGAAACTTTTAGTAGATTTCTACTTATTTTATTAAATATTATCTCCACCAAACAGGACAAGCTTGCATCTGTTATAGTTTTGGAGAAAAATGTGTTCATTTCATGTATGCGCGAAATGCCTTAAAAATGGCTTTAAAATGGATTTGGAGCATGGAGACGATTATCTCGGGATTGCAAGATAACCAAACAAAACTTTTAGTGGATTTCTACTTATTTTATTAAATATCATCTCCACCAAACAGGACAAGCTTGCATCTGTTATAGTTTTGGAGAAAAATGTGTTCATTTCATGTATGCGCGAAATGCCTTAAAAATGGCTTTAAAATGGATTTGGAGCATGGAGACGATTATCTCGGGATTGCAATATAACCAAACAAAACTTTTAGTGGATTTCTACTTATTTTATTAAATATCATCTCCACCAAACAGGACAAGCTTGCATCTGTTATAGTTTTGGAGAAAAATGTGTTCATTTCATGTATGCGCGAAATGCCTTAAAAATGGCTTTAAAATGGATTTGGAGCATGGAGACCATTATCTCGGGATTGCAAGATAACCAAACAAAACTTTTAGTGGATTTCTACTTATTTTATTAAATATCATCTCCACCAAACAGGACAAGCTTGCATCTGTTATAGTTTTGGAGAAAAATGTGTTCATTTCATGTATGCGCGAAATGCCTTAAAAATGGCTTTAAAATGGATTTGGAGCATGGAGACGATTATCTCGGGATTGCAATATAACCAAACAAAACTTTTAGTGGATTTCTACTTATTTTATTAAATATCTCCACCAAACAGGACAAGCTTGCATCTGTTATAGTTTTGGAGAAAAATGTGTTCATTTCATGTATGCGAGAAATGCCTTAAAAATGGCTTTAAAATGGATTTGGAGCATGGAGACGATTATCTCGGGATTGCAAGATAACCAAACAAAACTTTTAGTGGATTTCTACTTATTTTATTAAATATCATCTCCACCAAACAGGACAAGCTTGCATCTGTTATAGTTTTGGAGAAAAATGTGTTCATTTCATGTATGCGCGAAATGCCTTAAAAATGGCTTTAAAATGGATTTGGAGCATGGAGACGATTATCTCGGGATTGCAAGATAACCAAACAAAACTTTTAGTGGATTTCTACTTATTTTATTAAATATCATCTCCACCAAACAGGACAAGCTTGCATCTGTTATAGTTTTGGAGAAAAATGTGTTCATTTCATGTATGCGCGAAATGCCTTAAAAATGGCTTTAACATGGATTTGGAGCATGGAGACGATTATCTCGGGATTGCAAGATAACAAAACAAAACTTTTTGTGGATTTCTACTTATTTTATTAAATATCATCTCCACCAAACAGGACAAGCTTGCATCTGTTATAGTTTTGGAGAAAAATGTGTTCATTTCATGTATGCGCGAAATGCCTTAAAAATGGCTTTAAAATGGATTTGGAGCATGGAGACGATTATCTCGGGATTGCAAGATAACCAAACAAAACTTTTAGTGGATTTCTACTTATTTTATTAAATATCATCTCCACCAAACAGGACAAGCTTGCATCTGTTATAGTTTTGGAGAAAAATGTGTTCATTTCATGTATGCGCGAAATGCCTTAAAAATGGCTTTAAAATGGATTTGGAGCATGGAGACGATTATCTCGGGATTGCAAGATAACCAAACAAAACTTTTAGTGGATTTCTACTTATTTTATTAAATATCATCTCCACCAAACAGGACAAGCTTGCATCTGTTATAGTTTTGGAGAAAAATGTGTTCATTTCATGTATGCGCGAAATGCCTTAAAAATGGCTTTAAAATGGATTTGGAGCATGGAGACGATTATCTCGGGATTGCAAGATAACCAAACAAAACTTTTAGTGGATTTCTACTTATTTTATTAAATATCATCTCCACCAAACAGGACAAGCTTGCATGTGTTATAGTTTTGGAGAAAAATGTGTTCATTTCATGTATGCGCAAAATGCCTTTGAAATGGCTTTAAAATGGATTTGGAGCATGGAGACGATTATCTCGGGATTGCAAGATAACCAAACAAAACTTTTAGTGGATTTCTACTTATTTTATTAAATATCATCTCCACCAAACAGGACAAGCTTGCATCTGTTATAGTTTTGGAGAAAAATGTGTTCATTTCATGTATGCGCGAAATGCCTTAAAAATGGCTTTAAAATGGATTTGGAGCATGGAGACGATTATCTCGGGATTGCAAGATAACCAAACAAAACTTTTAGTGGATTTCTACTTATTTTATTAAATATCATCTCCACCAAACAGGACAAGCTTGCATCTGTTATAGTTTTGGAGAAAAATGTGTTCATTTCATGTATGCGCGAAATGCCTTAAAAATGGCTTTAAAATGGATTTGGAGCATGGAGACGATTATCTCGGGATTGCAAGATAACCAAACAAAACTTTTAGTGGATTTCTACTTATTTTATTAAATATCATCTCCACCAAACAGGACAAGCTTGCATCTGTTATAGTTTTGGAGAAAAATGTGTTCATTTCATGTATGCGCGAAATGCCTTAAAAATGGCTTTAAAATGGATTTGGAGCATGGAGACGATTATCTCGGGATTGCAAGATAACCAAACAAAACTTTTAGTGGATTTCTACTTATTTTATTAAATATCATCTCCACCAAACAGGACAAGCTTGCATCTGTTATAGTTTTGGAGAAAAATGTGTTCATTTCATGTATGCGCGAAATGCCTTAAAAATGGCTTTAAAATGGATTTGGAGCATGGAGACGATTATCTCGGGATTGCAATATAACCAAACAAAACTTTTAGTGGATTTCTACTTATTTTATTAAATATCATCTCCACCAAACAGGACAAGCTTGCATCTGTTATAGTTTTGGAGAAAAATGTGTTCATTTCATGTATGCGCGAAATGCCTTAAAAATGGCTTTAAAATGGATTTGGAGCATGGAGACGATTATCTCGGGATTGCAAGATAACCAAACAAAACTTTTAGTGGATTTCTACTTATTTTATTAAATATCATCTCCACCAAACAGGACAAGCTTGCATCTGTTATAGTTTTGGAGAAAAATGTGTTCATTTCATGTATGCGCGAAATGCCTTAAAAATGGCTTTAAAATGGATTTGGAGCATGGAGACGATTATCTCGGGATTGCAAGATAACCAAACAAAACTTTTAGTGGATTTCTACTTATTTTATTAAATATCATCTCCACCAAACAGGACAAGCTTGCATGTGTTATAGTTTTGGAGAAAAATGTGTTCATTTCATGTATGCGCAAAATGCCTTTGAAATGGCTTTAAAATGGATTTGGAGCATGGAGACGATTATCTGAGGATGGCAATATAAACAAACAAAACTTTTAGTAGATTTCTACTTATTTTATTAAATATTATCTCCACCAAACAGGACAAGCTTGCATCTGTTATAGTTTTGGAGAAAAATGTGTTCATTTCATGTATGCGCGAAATGCCTTAAAAATGGCTTTAAAATGGATTTGGAGCATGGAGACGATTATCTCGGGATTGCAAGATAACCAAACAAAACTTTTAGTGGATTTCTACTTATTTTATTAAATATCATCTCCACCAAACAGGACAAGCTTGCATCTGTTATAGTTTTGGAGAAAAATGTGTTCATTTCATGTATGCGCGAAATGCCTTAAAAATGGCTTTAAAATGGATTTGGAGCATGGAGACGATTATCTCGGGATTGCAAGATAACCAAACAAAACTTTTAGTGGATTTCTACTTATTTTATTAAATATCATCTCCACCAAACAGGACAAGCTTGCATCTGTTATAGTTTTGGAGAAAAATGTGTTCATTTCATGTATGCGCGAAATGCCTTACAAATGGCTTTAAAATGGATTTGGAGCATGGAGACGATTATCTCGGGATTGCAAGATAACCAAACAAAACTTTTAGTGGATTTCTACTTATTTTATTAAATATCATCTCCACCAAACAGGACAAGCTTGCATCTGTTATAGTTTTGGAGAAAAATGTGTTCATTTCATGTATGCGCGAAATGCCTTAAAAATGGCTTTAAAATGGATTTGGAGCATGGAGACGATTATCTCGGGATTGCAAGATAACCAAACAAAACTTTTAGTGGATTTCTACTTATTTTATTAAATATCATCTCCACCAAACAGGACAAGCTTGCATCTGTTATAGTTTTGGAGAAAAATGTGTTCATTTCATGTATGCGCGAAATGCCTTAAAAATGACTTTAAAATGGATTTGGAGCATGGAGACGATTATCTCGGGATTGCAAGATAACCAAAACAAAACTTTTAGTGGATTTCTACTTATTTTATTAAATATCATCTCCACCAAACAGGACAAGCTTGCATCTGTTATAGTTTTGGAGAAAAATGTGTTCATTTCATGTATGCGCGAAATGCCTTAAAAATGGCTTTAAAATGGATTTGGAGCATGGAGACGATTATCTCGGGATTGCAAGATAACCAAACAAAACTTTTAGTGGATTTCTACTTATTTTATTAAATATCATCTCCACCAAACAGGGCAAGCTTGCATCTGTTATAGTTTTGGAGAAAAATGTGTTCATTTCATGTATGCGCGAAATGCCTTAAAAATGGCTTTAAAATGGATTTGGAGCATGGAGACGATTATCTCGGGATTGCAAGATAACCAAACAAAACTTTTAGTGGATTTCTACTTATTTTATTAAATATCATCTCCACCAAACAGGACAAGCTTGCATCTGTTATAGTTTTGGAGAAAAATGTGTTCATTTCATGTATGCGCGAAATGCCTTAAAAATGGCTTTAAAATGGATTTGGAGCATGGAGACGATTATCTCGGATTGCAAGATAACCAAACAAAACTTTTAGTGGATTTCTACTTATTTTATTAAATATCATCTCCACCAAACAGGACAAGCTTGCATCTGTTATAGTTTTGGAGAAAAATGTGTTCATTTCATGTATGCGCGAAATGCCTTAAAAATGGCTTTAAAATGGATTTGGAGCATGGAGACGATTATCTCGGGATTGCAAGATAACCAAACAAAACTTTTAGTGGATTTCTACTTATTTTATTAAATAACATCTCCACCAAACAGGACAAGCTTGCATCTGTTATAGTTTTGGAGAAAAATGTGTTCATTTCATGTATGCGCGAAATGCCTTAAAAATGGCTTTAAAATGGATTTGGAGCATGGAGACGATTATCTCGGGATTGCAAGATAACCAAACAAAACTTTTAGTGGATTTCTACTTATTTTATTAAATATCATCTCCACCAACAGGACAAGCTTGCATCTGTTATAGTTTTGGAGAAAAATGTGTTCATTTCATGTATGCGCGAAATGCCTTAAAAATGGCTTTAAAATGGATTTGGAGCATGGAGACGATTATCTCGGGATTGCAAGATAACCAAACAAAACTTTTAGTGGATTTCTACTTATTTTATTAAATATCATCTCCACCAAACAGGACAAGCTTGCATCTGTTATAGTTTTGGAGAAAAATGTGTTCATTTCATGTATGCGCGAAATGCCTTAAAAATGGCTTTAAAATGGATTTGGAGCATGGAGACGATTATCTCGGGATTGCAAGATAACCAAACAAAACTTTTAGTGGATTTCTACTTATTTTATTAAATATCATCTCCACCAAACAGGACAAGCTTGCATGTGTTATAGTTTTGGAGAAAAATGTGTTCATTTCATGTATGCGCAAAATGCCTTTGAAATGGCTTTAAAATGGATTTGGAGCATGGAGACGATTATCTCGGGATTGCAAGATAACCAAACAAAACTTTTAGTGGATTTCTACTTATTTTATTAAATATCATCTCCACCAAACAGGACAAGCTTGCATCTGTTATAGTTTTGGAGAAAAATGTGTTCATTTCATGTATGCGCGAAATGCCTTAAAAATGGCTTTAAAATGGATTTGGAGCATGGAGACGATTATCTCGGGATTGCAAGATAACCAAACAAAACTTTTAGTGGATTTCTACTTATTTTATTAAATATCATCTCCACCAAACAGGACAAGCTTGCATCTGTTATAGTTTTGGAGAAAAATGTGTTCATTTCATGTATGCGCGAAATGCCTTAAAAATGGCTTTAAAATGGATTTGGAGCATGGAGACGATTATCTCGGGATTGCAAGATAACCAAACAAAACTTTTAGTGGATTTCTACTTATTTTATTAAATATCATCTCCACCAAACAGGACAAGCTTGCATCTGTTATAGTTTTGGAGAAAAATGTGTTCATTTCATGTATGCGCGAAATGCCTTAAAAATGGCTTTAAAATGGATTTGGAGCATGGAGACGATTATCTCGGGATTGCAAGATAACCAAACAAAACTTTTAGTGGATTTCTACTTATTTTATTAAATATCATCTCCACCAAACAGGACAAGCTTGCATGTGTTATAGTTTTGGAGAAAAATGTGTTCATTTCATGTATGCGCAAAATGCCTTTGAAATGGCTTTAAAATGGATTTGGAGCATGGAGACGATTATCTCAGGATGGCAATATAAACAAACGAAACTTTTAGTAGATTTCTACTTATTTTATTAAATATTATCTCCACCAAACAGGACAAGCTTGCATCTGTTATAGTTTTGGAGAAAAATGTGTTCATTTCATGTATGCGCCAAATGCCTTAAAAATGGCTTTAAAATGGATTTGGAGCATGGAGACGATTATCTCGGGATTGCAAGATAACCAAACAAAACTTTTAGTGGATTTCTACTTATTTTATTAAATATCATCTCCACCAAACAGGACAAGCTTGCATCTGTTATAGTTTTGGAGAAAAATGTGTTCATTTCATGTATGCGCGAAATGCCTTAAAAATGGCTTTAAAATGGATTTGGAGCATGGAGACGATTATCTCGGGATTGCAAGATAACCAAACAAAATTTTAGTGGATTTCTACTTATTTTATTAAATATCATCTCCACCAAACAGGACAAGCTTGCATGTGTTATAGTTTTGGAGAAAAATGTGTTCATTTCATGTATGCGCAAAATGCCTTTGAAATGGCTTTTAAAATGGATTTGGAGCATGGAGACGATTATCTCAGGATGGCAATATAAACAAACGAAACTTTTAGTAGATTTCTACTTATTTTATTAAATATTATCTCCACCAAACAGGACAAGCTTGCATCTGTTATAGTTTTGGAGAAAAATGTGTTCATTTCATGTATGCGCGAAATGCCTTAAAAATGGCTTTAAAATGGATTTGGAGCATGGAGACGATTATCTCGGGATTGCAAGATAACCAAAAAAAACTTTTAGTGGATTTCTACTTATTTTATTAAATATCATCTCCACCAAACAGGACAAGCTTGCATGTGTTATAGTTTTGGAGAAAAATGTGTTCATTTCATGTATGCGCAAAATGCCTTTGAAATGGCTTTAAAATGGATTTGGAGCATGGAGACGATTATCTCAGGATGGCAATATAAACAAACGAAACTTTTAGTAGATTTCTACTTATTTTATTAAATATTATCTCCACCAAACAGGACAAGCTTGCATCTGTTATAGTTTTGGAGAAAAATGTGTTCATTTCATGTATGCGCGAAATGCCTTAAAAATGGCTTTAAAATGGATTTGGAGCATGGAGACGATTATCTCGGGATTGCAAGATAACCAAAACAAAACTTTTAGTGGATTTCTACTTATTTTATTAAATATCATCTCCACCAAACAGGACAAGCTTGCATCTGTTATAGTTTTGGAGAAAAATGTGTTCATTTCATGTATGCGCGAAATGCCTTAAAAATGGCTTTAAAATGGATTTGGAGCATGGAGACGATTATCTCGGGATTGCAATATAACCAAACAAAACTTTTAGTGGATTTCTACTTATTTTATTAAATATCATCTCCACCAAACAGGACAAGCTTGCATCTGTTATAGTTTTGGAGAAAAATGTGTTCATTTCATGTATGCGCGAAATGCCTTAAAAATGGCTTTAAAATGGATTTGGAGCATGGAGACCATTATCTCGGGATTGCAAGATAACCAAACAAAACTTTTAGTGGATTTCTACTTATTTTATTAAATATCATCTCCACCAAACAGGACAAGCTTGCATCTGTTATAGTTTTGGAGAAAAATGTGTTCATTTCATGTATGCGCGAAATGCCTTAAAAATGGCTTTAAAATGGATTTGGAGCATGGAGACGATTATCTCGGGATTGCAATATAACCAAACAAAACTTTTAGTGGATTTCTACTTATTTTATTAAATATCTCCACCAAACAGGACAAGCTTGCATCTGTTATAGTTTTGGAGAAAAATGTGTTCATTTCATGTATGCGAGAAATGCCTTAAAAATGGCTTTAAAATGGATTTGGAGCATGGAGACGATTATCTCGGGATTGCAAGATAACCAAACAAAACTTTTAGTGGATTTCTACTTATTTTATTAAATATCATCTCCACCAAACAGGACAAGCTTGCATCTGTTATAGTTTTGGAGAAAAATGTGTTCATTTCATGTATGCGCGAAATGCCTTAAAAATGGCTTTAAAATGGATTTGGAGCATGGAGACGATTATCTCGGGATTGCAAGATAACCAAACAAAACTTTTAGTGGATTTCTACTTATTTTATTAAATATCATCTCCACCAAACAGGACAAGCTTGCATCTGTTATAGTTTTGGAGAAAAATGTGTTCATTTCATGTATGCGCGAAATGCCTTAAAAATGGCTTTAAAATGGATTTGGAGCATGGAGACGATTATCTCGGGATTGCAAGATAACAAAACAAAACTTTTTGTGGATTTCTACTTATTTTATTAAATATCATCTCCACCAAACAGGACAAGCTTGCATCTGTTATAGTTTTGGAGAAAAATGTGTTCATTTCATGTATGCGCGAAATGCCTTAAAAATGGCTTTAAAATGGATTTGGAGCATGGAGACGATTATCTCGGGATTGCAAGATAACCAAACAAAACTTTTAGTGGATTTCTACTTATTTTATTAAATATCATCTCCACCAAACAGGACAAGCTTGCATCTGTTATAGTTTTGGAGAAAAATGTGTTCATTTCATGTATGCGCGAAATGCCTTAAAAATGGCTTTAAAATGGATTTGGAGCATGGAGACGATTATCTCGGGATTGCAAGATAACCAAACAAAACTTTTAGTGGATTTCTACTTATTTTATTAAATATCATCTCCACCAAACAGGACAAGCTTGCATCTGTTATAGTTTTGGAGAAAAATGTGTTCATTTCATGTATGCGCGAAATGCCTTAAAAATGGCTTTAAAATGGATTTGGAGCATGGAGACGATTATCTCGGGATTGCAAGATAACCAAACAAAACTTTTAGTGGATTTCTACTTATTTTATTAAATATCATCTCCACCAAACAGGACAAGCTTGCATGTGTTATAGTTTTGGAGAAAAATGTGTTCATTTCATGTATGCGCAAAATGCCTTTGAAATGGCTTTAAAATGGATTTGGAGCATGGAGACGATTATCTCGGGATTGCAAGATAACCAAACAAAACTTTTAGTGGATTTCTACTTATTTTATTAAATATCATCTCCACCAAACAGGACAAGCTTGCATCTGTTATAGTTTTGGAGAAAAATGTGTTCATTTCATGTATGCGCGAAATGCCTTAAAAATGGCTTTAAAATGGATTTGGAGCATGGAGACGATTATCTCGGGATTGCAAGATAACCAAACAAAACTTTTAGTGGATTTCTACTTATTTTATTAAATATCATCTCCACCAAACAGGACAAGCTTGCATCTGTTATAGTTTTGGAGAAAAATGTGTTCATTTCATGTATGCGCGAAATGCCTTAAAAATGGCTTTAAAATGGATTTGGAGCATGGAGACGATTATCTCGGGATTGCAAGATAACCAAACAAAACTTTTAGTGGATTTCTACTTATTTTATTAAATATCATCTCCACCAAACAGGACAAGCTTGCATCTGTTATAGTTTTGGAGAAAAATGTGTTCATTTCATGTATGCGCGAAATGCCTTAAAAATGGCTTTAAAATGGATTTGGAGCATGGAGACGATTATCTCGGGATTGCAAGATAACCAAACAAAACTTTTAGTGGATTTCTACTTATTTTATTAAATATCATCTCCACCAAACAGGACAAGCTTGCATGTGTTATAGTTTTGGAGAAAAATGTGTTCATTTCATGTATGCGCAAAATGCCTTTGAAATGGCTTTAAAATGGATTTGGAGCATGGAGACGATTATCTCAGGATGGCAATATAAACAAACGAAACTTTTAGTAGATTTCTACTTATTTTATTAAATATTATCTCCACCAAACAGGACAAGCTTGCATCTGTTATAGTTTTGGAGAAAAATGTGTTCATTTCATGTATGCGCCAAATGCCTTAAAAATGGCTTTAAAATGGATTTGGAGCATGGAGACGATTATCTCGGGATTGCAAGATAACCAAACAAAACTTTTAGTGGATTTCTACTTATTTTATTAAATATCATCTCCACCAAACAGGACAAGCTTGCATCTGTTATAGTTTTGGAGAAAAATGTGTTCATTTCATGTATGCGCGAAATGCCTTAAAAATGGCTTTAAAATGGATTTGGAGCATGGAGACGATTATCTCGGGATTGCAAGATAACCAAACAAAACTTTTAGTGGATTTCTACTTATTTTATTAAATATCATCTCCACCAAACAGGACAAGCTTGCATGTGTTATAGTTTTGGAGAAAAATGTGTTCATTTCATGTATGCGCAAAATGCCTTTGAAATGGCTTTTAAAATGGATTTGGAGCATGGAGACGATTATCTCAGGATGGCAATATAAACAAACGAAACTTTTAGTAGATTTCTACTTATTTTATTAAATATTATCTCCACCAAACAGGACAAGCTTGCATCTGTTATAGTTTTGGAGAAAAATGTGTTCATTTCATGTATGCGCGAAATGCCTTAAAAATGGCTTTAAAATGGATTTGGAGCATGGAGACGATTATCTCGGGATTGCAAGATAACCAAACAAAACTTTTAGTGGATTTCTACTTATTTTATTAAATATCATCTCCACCAAACAGGACAAGCTTGCATCTGTTATAGTTTTGGAGAAAAATGTGTTCATTTCATGTATGCGCGAAATGCCTTAAAAATGGCTTTAAAATGGATTTGGAGCATGGAGACGATTATCTCGGGATTGCAAGATAACCAAACAAAACTTTTAGTGGATTTCTACTTATTTTATTAAATATCATCTCCACCAAACAGGACAAGCTTGCATGTGTTATAGTTTTGGAGAAAAATGTGTTCATTTCATGTATGCGCAAAATGCCTTTGAAATGGCTTTAAAATGGATTTGGAGCATGGAGACGATTATCTCAGGATGGCAATATAAACAAACGAAACTTTTAGTAGATTTCTACTTATTTTATTAAATATTATCTCCACCAAACAGGACAAGCTTGCATCTGTTATAGTTTTGGAGAAAAATGTGTTCATTTCATGTATGCGCGAAATGCCTTAAAAATGGCTTTAAAATGGATTTGGAGCATGGAGACGATTATCTCGGGATTGCAAGATAACCAAACAAAACTTTTAGTGGATTTCTACTTATTTTATTAAATATCATCTCCACCAAACAGGACAAGCTTGCATCTGTTATAGTTTTGGAGAAAAATGTGTTCATTTCATGTATGCGCGAAATGCCTTAAAAATGGCTTTAAAATGGATTTGGAGCATGGAGACGATTATCTCGGGATTGCAATATAACCAAACAAAACTTTTAGTGGATTTCTACTTATTTTATTAAATATCATCTCCACCAAACAGGACAAGCTTGCATCTGTTATAGTTTTGGAGAAAAATGTGTTCATTTCATGTATGCGCGAAATGCCTTAAAAATGGCTTTAAAATGGATTTGGAGCATGGAGACCATTATCTCGGGATTGCAAGATAACCAAACAAAACTTTTAGTGGATTTCTACTTATTTTATTAAATATCATCTCCACCAAACAGGACAAGCTTGCATCTGTTATAGTTTTGGAGAAAAATGTGTTCATTTCATGTATGCGCGAAATGCCTTAAAAATGGCTTTAAAATGGATTTGGAGCATGGAGACGATTATCTCGGGATTGCAATATAACCAAACAAAACTTTTAGTGGATTTCTACTTATTTTATTAAATATCATCTCCACCAAACAGGACAAGCTTGCATCTGTTATAGTTTTGGAGAAAAATGTGTTCATTTCATGTATGCGCGAAATGCCTTAAAAATGGCTTTAAAATGGATTTGGAGCATGGAGACGATTATCTCGGGATTGCAAGATAACCAAACAAAACTTTTTGTGGATTTCTACTTATTTTATTAAATATCATCTCCACCAAACAGGACAAGCTTGCATCTGTTATAGTTTTGGAGAAAAATGTGTTCATTTCATGTATGCGCGAAATGCCTTAAAAATGGCTTTAAAATGGATTTGGAGCATGGAGACGATTATCTCGGGATTGCAAGATAACCAAACAAAACTTTTAGTGGATTTCTACTTATTTTATTAAATATCATCTCCACCAAACAGGACAAGCTTGCATCTGTTATAGTTTTGGAGAAAAATGTGTTCATTTCATGTATGCGCGAAATGCCTTAAAAATGGCTTTAAAATGGATTTGGAGCATGGAGACGATTATCTCGGGATTGCAAGAACCAAACAAAACTTTTAGTGGATTTCTACTTATTTTATTAAATATCATCTCCACCAAACAGGACAAGCTTGCATCTGTTATAGTTTTGGAGAAAAATGTGTTCATTTCATGTATGCGCGAAATGCCTTAAAAATGGCTTTAAAATGGATTTGGAGCATGGAGACGATTATCTCGGGATTGCAAGATAACCAAACAAAACTTTTAGTGGATTTCTACTTATTTTATTAAATATCATCTCCACCAAACAGGACAAGCTTGCATCTGTTATAGTTTTGGAGAAAAATGTGTTCATTTCATGTATGCGCGAAATGCCTTAAAAATGGCTTTAAAATGGATTTGGAGCATGGAGACGATTATCTCGGGATTGCAAGATAACCAAACAAAACTTTTAGTGGATTTCTACTTATTTTATTAAATATCATCTCCACCAAACAGGACAAGCTTGCATCTGTTATAGTTTTGGAGAAAAATGTGTTCATTTCATGTATGCGCGAAATGACTTAAAAATGGCTTTAAAATGGATTTGGAGCATGGAGACGATTATCTCGGGATTGCAAGATAACCAAACAAAACTTTTAGTGGATTTCTACTTATTTTATTAAATATCATCTCCACCAAACAGGACAAGCTTGCATGTGTTATAGTTTTGGAGAAAAATGTGTTCATTTCATGTATGCGCAAAATGCCTTAAAAATGGCTTTAAAATGGATTTGGAGCATGGAGACGATTATCTCGGGATTGCAAGATAACCAAACAAAACTTTTAGTGGATTTCTACTTATTTTATTAAATATCATCTCCACCAAACAGGACAAGCTTGCATCTGTTATAGTTTTGGAGAAAAATGTGTTCATTTCATGTATGCGCGAAATGCCTTAAAAATGGCTTTAAAATGGATTTGGAGCATGGAGACGATTATCTCGGGATTGCAAGATAACCAAACAAAACTTTTAGTGGATTTCTACTTATTTTATTAAATATCATCTCCACCAAACAGGACAAGCTTGCATCTGTTATAGTTTTGGAGAAAAATGTGTTCATTTCATGTATGCGCGAAATGCCTTAAAAATGGCTTTAAAATGGATTTGGAGCATGGAGACGATTATCTCGGGATTGCAAGATAACCAAACAAAACTTTTAGTGGATTTCTACTTATTTTATTAAATATCATCTCCACCAAACAGGACAAGCTTGCATGTGTTATAGTTTTGGAGAAAAATGTGTTCATTTCATGTATGCGCAAAATGCCTTTGAAATGGCTTTAAAATGGATTTGGAGCATGGAGACGATTATCTCAGGATGGCAATATAAACAAACGAAACTTTTAGTAGATTTCTACTTATTTTATTAAATATTATCTCCACCAAACAGGATAAGCTTGCATCTGTTATAGTTTTGGAGAAAAATGTGTTCATTTCATGTATGCGCCAAATGCCTTAAAAATGGCTTTAAAATGGATTTGGAGCATGGAGACGATTATCTCGGGATTGCAAGATAACCAAACAAAACTTTTAGTGGATTTCTACTTATTTTATTAAATATCATCTCCACCAAACAGGACAAGCTTGCATGTGTTATAGTTTTGGAGAAAAATGTGTTCATTTCATGTATGCGCAAAATGCCTTTGAAATGGCTTTAAAATGGATTTGGAGCATGGAGACGATTATCTCGGGATTGCAAGATAACCAAACAAAACTTTTAGTGGATTTCTACTTATTTTATTAAATATCATCTCCACCAAACAGGACAAGCTTGCATCTGTTATAGTTTTGGAGAAAAATGTGTTCATTTCATGTATGCGCGAAATGCCTTAAAAATGGCTTTAAAATGGATTTGGAGCATGGAGACGATTATCTCGGGATTGCAAGATAACCAAACAAAACTTTTAGTGGATTTCTACTTATTTTATTAAATATCATCTCCACCAAACAGGACAAGCTTGCATCTGTTATAGTTTTGGAGAAAAATGTGTTCATTTCATGTATGCGCGAAATGCCTTAAAAATGGCTTTAAAATGGATTTGGAGCATGGAGACGATTATCTCGGGATTGCAAGAACCAAACAAAACTTTTAGTGGATTTCTACTTATTTTATTAAATATCATCTCCACCAAACAGGACAAGCTTGCATCTGTTATAGTTTTGGAGAAAAATGTGTTCATTTCATGTATGCGCGAAATGCCTTAAAAATGGCTTTAAAATGGATTTGGAGCATGGAGACGATTATCTCGGGATTGCAAGATAACCAAACAAAACTTTTAGTGGATTTCTACTTATTTTATTAAATATCATCTCCACCAAACAGGACAAGCTTGCATCTGTTATAGTTTTGGAGAAAAATGTGTTCATTTCATGTATGCGCGAAATGCCTTAAAAATGGCTTTAAAATGGATTTGGAGCATGGAGACGATTATCTCGGGATTGCAAGATAACCAAACAAAACTTTTAGTGGATTTCTACTTATTTTATTAAATATCATCTCCACCAAACAGGACAAGCTTGCATCTGTTATAGTTTTGGAGAAAAATGTGTTCATTTCATGTATGCGCGAAATGCCTTAAAAATGGCTTTAAAATGGATTTGGAGCATGGAGACGATTATCTCGGGATTGCAAGATAACCAAACAAAACTTTTAGTGGATTTCTACTTATTTTATTAAATATCATCTCCACCAAACAGGACAAGCTTGCATGTGTTATAGTTTTGGAGAAAAATGTGTTCATTTCATGTATGCGCAAAATGCCTTAAAAATGGCTTTAAAATGGATTTGGAGCATGGAGACGATTATCTCGGGATTGCAAGATAACCAAACAAAACTTTTAGTGGATTTCTACTTATTTTATTAAATATCATCTCCACCAAACAGGACAAGCTTGCATCTGTTATAGTTTTGGAGAAAAATGTGTTCATTTCATGTATGCGCGAAATGCCTTAAAAATGGCTTTAAAATGGATTTGGAGCATGGAGACGATTATCTCGGGATTGCAAGATAACCAAACAAAACTTTTAGTGGATTTCTACTTATTTTATTAAATATCATCTCCACCAAACAGGACAAGCTTGCATCTGTTATAGTTTTGGAGAAAAATGTGTTCATTTCATGTATGCGCGAAATGCCTTAAAAATGGCTTTAAAATGGATTTGGAGCATGGAGACGATTATCTCGGGATTGCAAGATAACCAAACAAAACTTTTAGTGGATTTCTACTTATTTTATTAAATATCATCTCCACCAAACAGGACAAGCTTGCATGTGTTATAGTTTTGGAGAAAAATGTGTTCATTTCATGTATGCGCAAAATGCCTTTGAAATGGCTTTAAAATGGATTTGGAGCATGGAGACGATTATCTCAGGATGGCAATATAAACAAACGAAACTTTTAGTAGATTTCTACTTATTTTATTAAATATTATCTCCACCAAACAGGATAAGCTTGCATCTGTTATAGTTTTGGAGAAAAATGTGTTCATTTCATGTATGCGACAAATGCCTTAAAAATGGCTTTAAAATGGATTTGGAGCATGGAGACGATTATCTCGGGATTGCAAGATAACCAAACAAAACTTTTAGTGGATTTCTACTTATTTTATTAAATATCATCTCCACCAAACAGGACAAGCTTGCATGTGTTATAGTTTTGGAGAAAAATGTGTTCATTTCATGTATGCGCAAAATGCCTTTGAAATGGCTTTAAAATGGATTTGGAGCATGGAGACGATTATCTCGGGATTGCAAGATAACCAAACAAAACTTTTAGTGGATTTCTACATGTTTTATTAAATATCATCTCCACCAAACAGGACAAGCTTGCATGTGTTATAGTTTTGGAGAAAAATGTGTTCATTTCATGTATGCGCGAAATGCCTTAAAAATGGCTTTAAAATGGATTTGGAGCATGGAGACGATTATCTCGGGATTGCAAGATAACCAAACAAAACTTTTAGTGGATTTCTACTTATTTTATTAAATATCATCTCCACCAAACAGGACAAGCTTGCATCTGTTATAGTTTTGGAGAAAAATGTGTTCATTTCATGTATGCGCGAAATGCCTTAAAAATGGCTTTAAAATGGATTTGGAGCATGGAGACGATTATCTCGGGATTGCAAGATAACCAAACAAAACTTTTAGTGGATTTCTACTTATTTTATTAAATATCATCTCCACCAAACAGGACAAGCTTGCATCTGTTATAGTTTTGGAGTAAAATGTGTTCATTTCATGTATGCGCGAAATGCCTTAAAAATGGCTTTAAAATGGATTTGGAGCATGGAGACGATTATCTCGGGATTGCAAAATAACCAAACAAAACTTTTAGTGGATTTCTACTTATTTTATTAAATATCATCTCCACCAAACAGGACAAGCTTGCATGTGTTATAGTTTTGGAGAAAAATGTGTTCATTTCATGTATGCGCAAAATGCCTTTGAAATGGCTTTAAAATGGATTTGGAGCATGGAGACGATTATCTCAGGATGGCAATATAAACAAACGAAACTTTTAGTAGATTTCTACTTATTTTATTAAATATTATCTCCACCAAACAGGACAAGCTTGCATCTGTTATAGTTTTGGAGAAAAATGTGTTCATTTCATGTATGCGCGAAATGCCTTAGAAATGGCTTTAAAATGGATTTGGAGCATGGAGACGATTATCTCGGGATTGCAAGATAACCAAACAAAACTTTTAGTGGATTTCTACTTATTTTATTAAATATCATCTCCACCAAACAGGACAAGCTTGCATCTGTTATAGTTTTGGAGAAAAATGTGTTCATTTCATGTATGCGCGAAATGCCTTAAAAATGGCTTTAAAATGGATTTGGAGCATGGAGACGATTATCTCGGGATTGCAAGATAACCAAACAAAACTTTTAGTGGATTTCTACTTATTTTATTAAATATCATCTCCACCAAACAGGACAAGCTTGCATCTGTTATAGTTTTGGAGAAAAATGTGTTCATTTCATGTATGCGCGAAATGCCTTAAAAATGGCTTTAAAATGGATTTGGAGCATGGAGACGATTATCTCGGGATTGCAAGATAACCAAACAAAACTTTTAGTGGATTTCTACTTATTTTATTAAATATCATCTCCACCAAACAGGACAAGCTTGCATCTGTTATAGTTTTGGAGAAAAATGTGTTCATTTCATGTATGCGCGAAATGCCTTAAAAATGGCTTTAAAATGGATTTGGAGCATGGAGACGATTATCTCGGGATTGCAATATAACCAAACAAAACTTTTAGTGGATTTCTACTTATTTTATTAAATATCATCTCCACCAAACAGGACAAGCTTGCATGTGTTATAGTTTTGGAGAAAAATGTGTTCATTTCATGTATGCGCAAAATGCCTTTGAAATGGCTTTAAAATGGATTTGGAGCATGGAGACGATTATCTCAGGATGGCAATATAAACAAACGAAACTTTTAGTAGATTTCTACTTATTTTATTAAATATTATCTCCACCAAACAGGACAAGCTTGCATCTGTTATAGTTTTGGAGAAAAATGTGTTCATTTCATGTATGCGCGAAATGCCTTAAAAATGGCTTTAAAATGGATTTGGAGCATGGAGACGATTATCTCGGGATTGCAAGATAACCAAACAAAACTTTTAGTGGATTTCTACTTATTTTATTAAATATCATCTCCACCAAACAGGACAAGCTTGCATGTGTTATAGTTTTGGAGAAAAATGTGTTCATTTCATGTATGCGCAAAATGCCTTTGAAATGGCTTTAAAATAGATTTGGAGCATGGAGACGATTATCTCAGGATGGCAATATAAACAAACGAAACTTTTAGTAGATTTCTACTTATTTTATTAAATATTATCTCCACCAAACAGGACAAGCTTGCATCTGTTATAGTTTTGGAGAAAAATGTGTTCATTTCATGTATGCGCGAAATGCCTTAAAAATGGCTTTAAAATGGATTTGGAGCATGGAGACGATTATCTCGGGATTGCAAGATAACCAAACAAAACTTTTAGTGGATTTCTACTTATTTTATTAAATATCATCTCCACCAAACAGGACAAGCTTGCATCTGTTATAGTTTTGGAGAAAAATGTGTTCATTTCATGTATGCGCGAAATGCCTTAAAAATGGCTTTAAAATGGATTTGGAGCATGGAGACGATTATCTCGGGATTGCAAGATAACCAAACAAAACTTTTAGTGGATTTCTTCTTATTTTATTAAATATCATCTCCACCAAACAGGACAAGCTTGCATCTGTTATAGTTTTGGAGAAAAATGTGTTCATTTCATGTATGCGCGAAATGCCTTAAAAATGGCTTTAAAATGGATTTGGAGCATGGAGACGATTATCTCGGGATTGCAATATAACCAAACAAAACTTTTAGTGGATTTCTACTTATTTTATTAAATATCATCTCCACCAAACAGGACAAGCTTGCATCTGTTATAGTTTTGGAGAAAAATGTGTTCATTTCATGTATGCGCGAAATGCCTTAAAAATGGCTTTAAAATGGATTTGGAGCATGGAGACGATTATCTCGGGATTGCAAGATAACCAAACAAAACTTTTAGTGGATTTCTACTTATTTTATTAAATATCATCTCCACCAAACAGGACAAGCTTGCATCTGTTATAGTTTTGGAGAAAAATGTGTTCATTTCATGTATGCGCGAAATGCCTTAAAAATGGCTTTAAAATGGATTTGGAGCATGGAGACGATTATCTCGGGATTGCAAGATAACCAAACAAAACTTTTAGTGGATTTCTACTTATTTTATTAAATATCATCTCCACCAAACAGGACAAGCTTGCATCTGTTATAGTTTTGGAGAAAAATGTGTTCATTTCATGTATGCGCGAAATGCCTTAAAAATGGCTTTAAAATGGATTTGGAGCATGGAGACGATTATCTCGGGATTGCAAGATAACCAAACAAAACTTTTAGTGGATTTCTACTTATTTTATTAAATATCATCTCCACCAAACAGGACAAGCTTGCATGTGTTATAGTTTTGGAGAAAAATGTGTTCATTTCATGTATGCGCAAAATGCCTTTGAAATGGCTTTAAAATGGATTTGGAGCATGGAGACGATTATCTCAGGATGGCAATATAAACAAACGAAACTTTTAGTAGATTTCTACTTATTTTATTAAATATTATCTCCACCAAACAGGACAAGCTTGCATCTGTTATAGTTTTGGAGAAAAATGTGTTCATTTCATGTATGCGCGAAATGCCTTAAAAATGGCTTTAAAATGGATTTGGAGCATGGAGACGATTATCTCGGGATTGCAAGATAACCAAACAAAACTTTTAGTGAATTTCTACTTATTTTATTAAATATCATCTCCACCAATCAGGACAAGCTTGCATCTGTTATAGTTTTGGAGAAAAATGTGTTCATTTCATGTATGCGCGAAATGCCTTAAAAATGGCTTTAAAATGGATTTGGAGCATGGAGACGATTATCTCGGGATTGCAAGATAAACAAACAAAACTTTTAGTGGATTTCTACTTATTTTATTAAATATCATCTCCACCAAACAGGACAAGCTTGCATCTGTTATAGTTTTGGAGAAAAATGTGTTCATTTCATGTATGCGCGAAATGCCTTAAAAATGGCTTTAAAATGGATTTGGAGCATGGAGACGATTATCTCGGGATTGCAAGATAACCAAACAAAACTTTTAGTGGATTTCTACTTATTTTATTAAATATCATCTCCACCAAACAGGACAAGCTTGCATCTGTTATAGTTTTGGAGAAAAATGTGTTCATTTCATGTATGCGCCAAATGCCTTAAAAATGGCTTTAAAATGGATTTGGAGCATGGAGACGATTATCTCGGGATTGCAAGATAACCAAACAAAACTTTTAGTGGATTTCTACTTATTTTATTAAATATCATCTCCACCAAACAGGACAAGCTTGCATGTGTTATAGTTTTGGAGAAAAATGTGTTCATTTCATGTATGCGCAAAATGCCTTTGAAATGGCTTTAAAATGGATTTGGAGCATGGAGACGATTATCTCGGGATTGCAAGATAACCAAACAAAACTTTTAGTGGATTTCTACTTATTTTATTAAATATCATCTCCACCAAACAGGACAAGCTTGCATCTGTTATAGTTTTGGAGAAAAATGTGTTCATTTCATGTATGCGCGAAATGCCTTAAAAATGGCTTTAAAATGGATTTGGAGCATGGAGACGATTATCTCGGGATTGCAAGATAACCAAACAAAACTTTTAGTGGATTTCTACTTATTTTATTAAATATCATCTCCACCAAACAGGACAAGCTTGCATCTGTTATAGTTTTGGAGAAAAATGTGTTCATTTCATGTATGCGCGAAATGCCTTAAAAATGGCTTTAAAATGGATTTGGAGCATGGAGACGATTATCTCGGGATTGCAAGATAACCAAACAAAACTTTTAGTGGATTTCTACTTATTTTATTAAATATCATCTCCACCAAACAGGACAAGCTTGCATGTGTTATAGTTTTGGAGAAAAATGTGTTCATTTCATGTATGCGCAAAATGCCTTTGAAATGGCTTTAAAATGGATTTGGAGCATGGAGACGATTATCTCAGGATGGCAATATAAACAAACGAAACTTTTAGTAGATTTCTACTTATTTTATTAAATATTATCTCCACCAAACAGGACAAGCTTGCATCTGTTATAGTTTTGGAGAAAAATGTGTTCATTTCATGTATGCGCGAAATGCCTTAGAAATGGCTTTAAAATGGATTTGGAGCATGGAGACGATTATCTCGGGATTGCAAGAAAAGCAAACAAAACTTTTAGTGGATTTCTACTTATTTTATTAAATATCATCTCCACCAAACAGGACAAGCTTGCATCTGTTATAGTTTTGGAGAAAAATGTGTTCATTTCATGTATGCGCGAAATGCCTTAAAAATGGCTTTAAAATGGATTTGGAGCATGGAGACGATTATCTCGGGATTGCAAGATAACCAAACAAAACTTTTAGTGGATTTCTACTTATTTTATTAAATATCATCTCCACCAAACAGGACAAGCTTGCATCTGTTATAGTTTTGGAGAAAAATGTGTTCATTTCATGTATGCGCGAAATGCCTTAAAAATGGCTTTAAAATGGATTTGGAGCATGGAGACGATTATCTCGGGATTGCAAGATAACCAAACAAAACTTTTAGTGGATTTCTACTTATTTTATTAAATATCATCTCCACCAAACAGGACAAGCTTGCATCTGTTATAGTTTTGGAGAAAAATGTGTTCATTTCATGTATGCGCGAAATGCCTTAAAAATGGCTTTAAAATGGATTTGGAGCATGGAGACGATTATCTCGGGATTGCAAGATAACCAAACAAAACTTTTAGTGGATTTCTACTTATTTTATTAAATATCATCTCCACCAAACAGGACAAGCTTGCATCTGTTATAGTTTTGGAGAAAAATGTGTTCATTTCATGTATGCGCGAAATGCCTTAAAAATGGCTTTAAAATGGATTTGGAGCATGGAGACGATTATCTCGGGATTGCAATATAACCAAACAAAACTTTTAGTGGATTTCTACTTATTTTATTAAATATCATCTCCACCAAACAGGACAAGCTTGCATCTGTTATAGTTTTGGAGAAAAATGTGTTCATTTCATGTATGCGCGAAATGCCTTAAAAATGGCTTTAAAATGGATTTGGAGCATGGAGACGATTATCTCGGGATTGCAAGATAACCAAATAAAACGTTTAGTGGATTTCTACTTATTTTATTAAATATCATCTCCACCAAACAGGACAAGCTTGCATCTGTTATAGTTTTGGAGAAAAATGTGTTCATTTCATGTATGCGCGAAATGCCTTAAAAATGGCTTTAAAATGGATTTGGAGCATGGAGACGATTATCTCGGGATTGCAAGATAACCAAACAAAACTTTTAGTGGATTTCTACTTATTTTATTAAATATCATCTCCACCAAACAGGACAAGCTTGCATCTGTTATAGTTTTGGAGAAAAATGTGTTCATTTCATGTATGCGCGAAATGCCTTAAAAATGGCTTTAAAATGGATTTGGAGCATGGAGACGATTATCTCGGGATTGCAAGATAACCAAACAAAACTTTTAGTGGATTTCTACTTATTTTATTAAATATCATCTCCACCAAACAGGACAAGCTTGCATGTGTTATAGTTTTGGAGAAAAATGTGTTCATTTCATGTATGCGCAAAATGCCTTTGAAATGGCTTTAAAACGGATTTGGAGCATGGAGACGATTATCTCAGGATGGCAATATAAACAAACGAAACTTTTAGTAGATTTCTACTTATTTTATTAAATATTATCTCCACCAAACAGGACAAGCTTGCATCTGTTATAGTTTTGGAGAAAAATGTGTTCATTTCATGTATGCGCGAAATGCCTTAAAAATGGCTTTAAAATGGATTTGGAGCATGGAGACGATTATCTCGGGATTGCAAGATAACCAAACAAAACTTTTAGTGGATTTCTACTTATTTTATTAAATATCATCTCCACCAAACAGGACAAGCTTGCATGTGTTATAGTTTTGGAGAAAAATGTGTTCATTTCATGTATGCGCAAAATGCCTTTGAAATGGCTTTAAAATAGATTTGGAGCATGGAGACGATTATCTCAGGATGGCAATATAAACAAACGAAACTTTTAGTAGATTTCTACTTATTTTATTAAATATTATCTCCACCAAACAGGACAAGCTTGCATCTGTTATAGTTTTGGAGAAAAATGTGTTCATTTCATGTATGCGCGAAATGCCTTAAAAATGGCTTTAAAATGGATTTGGAGCATGGAGACGATTATCTCGGGATTGCAAGATAACCAAACAAAACTTTTAGTGGATTTCTACTTATTTTATTAAATATCATCTCCACCAAACAGGACAAGCTTGCATCTGTTATAGTTTTGGAGAAAAATGTGTTCATTTCATGTATGCGCGAAATGCCTTAAAAATGGCTTTAAAATGGATTTGGAGCATGGAGACGATTATCTCGGGATTGCAAGATAACCAAACAAAACTTTTAGTGGATTTCTACTTATTTTATTAAATATCATCTCCACCAAACAGGACAAGCTTGCATCTGTTATAGTTTTGGAGAAAAATGTGTTCATTTCATGTATGCGCGAAATGCCTTAAAAATGGCTTTAAAATGGATTTGGAGCATGGAGACGATTATCTCGGGATTGCAATATAACCAAACAAAACTTTTAGTGGATTTCTACTTATTTTATTAAATATCATCTCCACCAAACAGGACAAGCTTGCATCTGTTATAGTTTTGGAGAAAAATGTGTTCATTTCATGTATGCGCGAAATGCCTTAAAAATGGCTTTAAAATGGATTTGGAGCATGGAGACGATTATCTCGGGATTGCAAGATAACCAAACAAAACTTTTAGTGGATTTCTACTTATTTTATTAAATATCATCTCCACCAAACAGGACAAGCTTGCATCTGTTATAGTTTTGGAGAAAAATGTGTTCATTTCATGCATGCGCGAAATGCCTTAAAAATGGCTTTAAAATGGATTTGGAGCATGGAGACGATTATCTCGGGATTGCAAGATAACCAAACAAAACTTTTAGTGGATTTCTACTTATTTTATTAAATATCATCTCCACCAAACAGGACAAGCTTGCATCTGTTATAGTTTTGGAGAAAAATGTGTTCATTTCATGTATGCGCGAAATGCCTTAAAAATGGCTTTAAAATGGATTTGGAGCATGGAGACGATTATCTCGGGATTGCAAGATAACCAAACAAAACTTTTAGTGGATTTCTACTTATTTTATTAAATATCATCTCCACCAAACAGGACAAGCTTGCATGTGTTATAGTTTTGGAGAAAAATGTGTTCATTTCATGTATGCGCAAAATGCCTTTGAAATGGCTTTAAAATGGATTTGGAGCATGGAGACGATTATCTCAGGATGGCAATATAAACAAACGAAACTTTTAGTAGATTTCTACTTATTTTATTAAATATTATCTCCACCAAACAGGACAAGCTTGCATCTGTTATAGTTTTGGAGAAAAATGTGTTCATTTCATGTATGCGCGAAATGCCTTAAAAATGGCTTTAAAATGGATTTGGAGCATGGAGACGATTATCTCGGGATTGCAAGATAACCAAACAAAACTTTTAGTGAATTTCTACTTATTTTATTAAATATCATCTCCACCAAACAGGACAAGCTTGCATCTGTTATAGTTTTGGAGAAAAATGTGTTCATTTCATGTATGCGCGAAATGCCTTAAAAATGGCTTTAAAATGGATTTGGAGCATGGAGACGATTATCTCGGGATTGCAAGATAAACAAACAAAACTTTTAGTGGATTTCTACTTATTTTATTAAATATCATCTCCACCAAACAGGACAAGCTTGCATCTGTTATAGTTTTGGAGAAAAATGTGTTCATTTCATGTATGCGCGAAATGCCTTAAAAATGGCTTTAAAATGGATTTGGAGCATGGAGACGATTATCTCGGGAATGCAAGATAACCAAACAAAACTTTTAGTGGATTTCTACTTATTTTATTAAATATCATCTCCACCAAACAGGACAAGCTTGCATCTGTTATAGTTTTGGAGAAAAATGTGTTCATTTCATGTATGCGCGAAATGCCTTAAAAATGGCTTTAAAATGGATTTGGAGCATGGAGACGATTATCTCGGGATTGCAAGATAACCAAACAAAACTTTTAGTGGATTTCTACTTATTTTATTAAATATCATCTCCACCAAACAGGACAAGCTTGCATCTGTTATAGTTTTGGAGAAAAATGTGTTCATTTCATGTATGCGCGAAATGCCTTAAAAATGGCTTTAAAATGGATTTGGAGCATGGAGACGATTATCTCGGGATTGCAATATAACCAAACAAAACTTTTAGTGGATTTCTACTTATTTTATTAAATATCATCTCCACCAAACAGGACAAGCTTGCATCTGTTATAGTTTTGGAGAAAAATGTGTTCATTTCATGTATGCGCGAAATGCCTTAAAAATGGCTTTAAAATGGATTTGAAGCATGGAGACGATTATCTCGGGATTGCAAGATAACCAAACAAAACGTTTAGTGGATTTCTACTTATTTTATTAAATATCATCTCCACCAAACAGGACAAGCTTGCATCTGTTATAGTTTTGGAGAAAAATGTGTTCATTTCATGTATGCGCGAAATGCCTTAAAAATGGCTTTAAAATGGATTTGGAGCATGGAGACGATTATCTCGGGATTGCAAGATAACCAAACAAAACTTTTAGTGGATTTCTACTTATTTTATTAAATATCATCTCCACCAAACAGGACAAGCTTGCATCTGTTATAGTTTTGGAGAAAAATGTGTTCATTTCATGTATGCGCGAAATGCCTTAAAAATGGCTTTAAAATGGATTTGGAGCATGGAGACGATTATCTCGGGATTGCAAGATAACCAAACAAAACTTTTAGTGGATTTCTACTTATTTTATTAAATATCATCTCCACCAAACAGGACAAGCTTGCATGTGTTATAGTTTTGGAGAAAAATGTGTTCATTTCATGTATGCGCAAAATGCCTTTGAAATGGCTTTAAAATGGATTTGGAGCATGGAGACGATTATCTCGGGATTGCAAGATAACCAAACAAAACTTTTAGTGGATTTCTACTTATTTTATTAAATATCATCTCCACCAAACAGGACAAGCTTGCATCTGTTATAGTTTTGGAGAAAAATGTGTTCATTTCATGTATGCGCGAAATGCCTTAAAAATGGCTTTAAAATGGATTTGGAGCATGGAGACGATTATCTCGGGATTGCAAGATAACCAAACAAAACTTTTAGTGGATTTCTACTTATTTTATTAAATATCATCTCCACCAAACAGGACAAGCTTGCATCTGTTATAGTTTTGGAGAAAAATGTGTTCATTTCATGTATGCGCGAAATGCCTTAAAAATGGCTTTAAAATGGATTTGGAGCATGGAGACGATTATCTCGGGATTGCAAGATAACCAAACAAAACTTTTAGTGGATTTCTACTTATTTTATTAAATATCATCTCCACCAAACAGGACAAGCTTGCATGTGTTATAGTTTTGGAGAAAAATGTGTTCATTTCATGTATGCGCAAAATGCCTTTGAAATGGCTTTAAAATGGATTTGGAGCATGGAGACGATTATCTCAGGATGGCAATATAAACAAACGAAACTTTTAGTAGATTTCTACTTATTTTATTAAATATTATCTCCACCAAACAGGACAAGCTTGCATCTGTTATAGTTTTGGAGAAAAATGTGTTCATTTCATGTATGCGCGAAATGCCTTAAAAATGGCTTTAAAATGGATTTGGAGCATGGAGACGATTATCTCGGGATTGCAAGATAACCAAACAAAACTTTTAGTGGATTTCTACTTATTTTATTAAATATCATCTCCACCAAACAGGACAAGCTTGCATCTGTTATAGTTTTGGAGAAAAATGTGTTCATTTCATGTATGCGCGAAATGCCTTAAAAATGGCTTTAAAATGGATTTGGAGCATGGAGACGATTATCTCGGGATTGCAATATAACCAAACAAAACTTTTAGTGGATTTCTACTTATTTTATTAAATATCATCTCCACCAAACAGGACAAGCTTGCATCTGTTATAGTTTTGGAGAAAAATGTGTTCATTTCATGTATGCGCGAAATGCCTTAAAAATGGCTTTAAAATGGATTTGGAGCATGGAGACGATTATCTCGGGATTGCAAGATAACCAAACAAAACTTTTAGTGGATTTCTACTTATTTTATTAAATATCATCTCCACCAAACAGGACAAGCTTGCATCTGTTATAGTTTTGGAGAAAAATGTGTTCATTTCATGTATGCGCGAAATGCCTTAAAAATGGCTTTAAAATGGATTTGGAGCATGGAGACGATTATCTCAGGATGGCAATATAAACAAACTAAACTTTTAGTAGATTTCTACTTATTTTATTAAATATTATCTCCACCAAACAGGACAAGCTTGCATCTGTTATAGTTTTGGAGAAAAATGTGTTCATTTCATGTATGCGCGAAATGCCTTAAAAATGGCTTTAAAATGGATTTGGAGCATGGAGACGATTATCTCGGGATTGCAAGATAACCAAACAAAACGTTTAGTGGATTTCTACTTATTTTATTAAATATAATCTCCACCAAACAGGACAAGCTTGCATCTGTTATAGTTTTGGAGAAAAATGTGTTCATTTCATGTATGCGCGAAATGCCTTAAAAATGGCTTTAAAATGGATTTGGAGCATGGAGACGATTATCTCGGGATTGCAAGATAACCAAACAAAACTTTTAGTGGATTTCTACTTATTTTATTAAATATCATCTCCACCAAACAGGACAAGCTTGCATCTGTTATAGTTTTGGAGAAAAATGTGTTCATTTCATGTATGCGCGAAATGCCTTAAAATGGCTTTAAAATGGATTTGGAGCATGGAGACGATTATCTCGGGATTGCAAGATAACCAAACAAAACTTTTAGTGGATTTCTACTTATTTTATTAAATATCATCTCCACCAAACAGGACAAGCTTGCATCTGTTATAGTTTTGGAGAAAAATGTGTTCATTTCATGTATGCGCGAAATGCCTTAAAAATGGCTTTAAAATGGATTTGGAGCATGGAGACGATTATCTCGGGATTGCAAGATAACCAAACAAAACTTTTAGTGGATTTCTACTTATTTTATTAAATATCATCTCCACCAAAAAGGACAAGCTTGCATGTGTTATAGTTTTGGAGAAAAATGTGTTCATTTCATGTATGCGCAAAATGCCTTTGAAATGGCTTTAAAATGGATTTGGAGCATGGAGACGATTATCTCAGGATGGCAATATAAACAAACGAAACTTTTAGTAGATTTCTACTTATTTTATTAAATATTATCTCCACCAAACAGGACAAGCTTGCATCTGTTATAGTTTTGGAGAAAAATGTGTTCATTTCATGTATGCGCGAAATGCCTTAAAAATGGCTTTAAAATGGATTTGGAGCATGGAGACGATTATCTCGGGATTGCAAGATAACCAAACAAAACTTTTAGTGGATTTCTACTTATTTTATTAAATATCATCTCCACCAAACAGGACAAGCTTGCATCTGTTATAGTTTTGGAGAAAAATGTGTTCATTTCATGTATGCGCGAAATGCCTTAAAAATGGCTTTAAAATGGATTTGGAGCATGGAGACGATTATGTCGGGATTGCAAGATAACCAAACAAAACTTTTAGTGGATTTCTACTTATTTTATTAAATATTATCTCCACCAAACAGGACAAGCTTGCATCTGTTATAGTTTTGGAGAAAAATGTGTTCATTTCATGTATGCGCGAAATGCCTTAAAAATGGCTTTAAAATGGATTTGGAGCATGGAGACGATTATCTCGGGATTGCAAGATAACCAAACAAAACTTTTAGTGGATTTCTACTTATTTTATTAAATATCATCTCCACCAAACAGGACAAGCTTGCATCTGTTATAGTTTTGGAGAAAAATGTGTTCATTTCATGTATGCGCGAAATGCCTTAAAAATGGCTTTAAAATGGATTTGGAGCATGGAGACGATTATCTCGGGATTGCAAGATAACCAAACAAAACTTTTAGTGGATTTCTACTTATTTTATTAAATATCATCTCCACCAAACAGGACAAGCTTGCATGTGTTATAGTTTTGGAGAAAAATGTGTTCATTTCATGTATGCGCAAAATGCCTTTGAAATGGCTTTAAAATGGATTTGGAGCATGGAGACGATTATCTCGGGATTGCAAGATAACCAAACAAAACTTTTAGTGGATTTCTACTTATTTTATTAAATATCATCTCCACCAAACAGGACAAGCTTGCATCTGTTATAGTTTTGGAGAAAAATGTGTTCATTTCATGTATGCGCGAAATGCCTTAAAAATGGCTTTAAAATGGATTTGGAGCATGGAGACGATTATCTCGGGATTGCAAGATAAGCAAACAAAACTTTTAGTGGATTTCTACTTATTTTATTAAATATCATCTCCACCAAACAGGACAAGCTTGCATCTGTTATAGTTTTGGAGAAAAATGTGTTCATTTCATGTATGCGCGAAATGCCTTAAAAATGGCTTTAAAATGGATTTGGAGCATGGAGACGATTATCTCGGGATTGCAAGATAACCAAACAAAACTTTTAGTGGATTTCTACTTATTTTATTAAATATCATCTCCACCAAACAGGACAAGCTTGCATCTGTTATAGTTTTGGAGAAAAATGTGTTCATTTCATGTATGCGCGAAATGCCTTAAAAATGGCTTTAAAATGGATTTGGAGCATGGAGACGATTATCTCGGGATTGCAAGATAACCAAACAAAACTTTTAGTGGATTTCTACTTATTTTATTAAATATCATCTCCACCAAACAGGACAAGCTTGCATGTGTTATAGTTTTGGAGAAAAATGTGTTCATTTCATGTATGCGCAAAATGCCTTTGAAATGGCTTTAAAATGGATTTGGAGCATGGAGACGATTATCTCAGGATGGCAATATAAACAAACGAAACTTTTAGTAGATTTCTACTTATTTTATTAAATATTATCTCCACCAAACAGGACAAGCTTGCATCTGTTATAGTTTTGGAGAAAAATGTGTTCATTTCATGTATGCGCGAAATGCCTTAAAAATGGCTTTAAAATGGATTTGGAGCATGGAGACGATTATCTCGGGATTGCAAGATAACCAAACAAAACTTTTAGTGGATTTCTACTTATTTTATTAAATATCATCTCCACCAAACAGGACAAGCTTGCATGTGTTATAGTTTTGGAGAAAAATGTGTTCATTTCATGTATGCGCAAAATGCCTTTGAAATGGCTTTAAAATGGATTTGGAGCATGGAGACGATTATCTCAGGATGGCAATATAAACAAACGAAACTTTTAGTAGATTTCTACTTATTTTATTAAATATTATCTCCACCAAACAGGACAAGCTTGCATCTGTTATAGTTTTGGAGAAAAATGTGTTCATTTCATGTATGCGCGAAATGCCTTAAAAATGGCTTTAAAATGGATTTGGAGCATGGAGACGATTATCTCGGGATTGCAAGATAACCAAACAAAACTTTTAGTGGATTTCTACTTATTTTATTAAATATCATCTCCACCAAACAGGACAAGCTTGCATCTGTTATAGTTTTGGAGAAAAATGTGTTCATTTCATGTATGCGCGAAATGCCTTAAAAATGGCTTTAAAATGGATTTGGAGCATGGAGACGATTATCTCGGGATTGCAAGATAACCAAACAAAACTTTTAGTGGATTTCTACTTATTTTATTAAATATCATCTCCACCAAACAGGACAAGCTTGCATCTGTTATAGTTTTGGAGAAAAATGTGTTCATTTCATGTATGCGCGAAATGCCTTAAAAATGGCTTTAAAATGGATTTGGAGCATGGAGACGATTATCTCAGGATGGCAATATAAACAAACTAAACTTTTAGTAGATTTCTACTTATTTTATTAAATATTATCTCCACCAAACAGGACAAGCTTGCATCTGTTATAGTTTTGGAGAAAAATGTGTTCATTTCATGTATGCGCGAAATGCCTTAAAAATGGCTTTAAAATGGATTTGGAGCATGGAGACGATTATCTCGGGATTGCAAGATAACCAAACAAAACGTTTAGTGGATTTCTACTTATTTTATTAAATATCATCTCCACCAAACAGGACAAGCTTGCATCTGTTATAGTTTTGGAGAAAAATGTGTTCATTTCATGTATGCGCGAAATGCCTTAAAAATGGCTTTAAAATGGATTTGGAGCATGGAGACGATTATCTCGGGATTGCAAGATAACCAAACAAAACTTTTAGTGGATTTCTACTTATTTTATTAAATATCATCTCCACCAAACAGGACAAGCTTGCATGTGTTATAGTTTTTGAGAAAAATGTGTTCATTTCATGTATGCGCAAAATGCCTTTGAAATGGCTTTAAAATGGATTTGGAGCATGGAGACGATTATCTCGGGATTGCAAGATAACCAAACAAAACTTTTAGTGGATTTCTACTTATTTTATTAAATATCATCTCCACCAAACAGGACAAGCTTGCATCTGTTATAGTTTTGGAGAAAAATGTGTTCATTTCATGTATGCGCGAAATGCCTTAAAAATGGCTTTAAAATGGATTTGGAGCATGGAGACGATTATCTCGGGATTGCAAGATAACCAAACAAAACTTTTAGTGGATTTCTACTTATTTTATTAAATATCATCTCCACCAAACAGGACAAGCTTGCATCTGTTATAGTTTTGGAGAAAAATGTGTTCATTTCATGTATGCGCGAAATGCCTTAAAAATGGCTTTAAAATGGATTTGGAGCATGGAGACGATTATCTCGGGATTGCAAGATAACCAAACAAAACTTTTAGTGGATTTCTACTTATTTTATTAAATATCATCTCCACCAAACAGGACAAGCTTGCATCTGTTATAGTTTTGGAGAAAAATGTGTTCATTTCATGTATGCGCGAAATGCCTTAAAAATGGCTTTAAAATGGATTTGGAGCATGGAGACGATTATCTCGGGATTGCAAGATAACCAAACAAAACTTTTAGTGGATTTCTACTTATTTTATTAAATATCATCTCCACCAAACAGGACAAGCTTGCATGTGTTATAGTTTTGGAGAAAAATGTGTTCATTTCATGTATGCGCAAAATGCCTTTGAAATGGCTTTAAAATGGATTTGGAGCATGGAGACGATTATCTCAGGATGGCAATATAAACAAACGAAACTTTTAGTAGATTTCTACTTATTTTATTAAATATTATCTCCACCAAACAGGACAAGCTTGCATCTGTTATAGTTTTGGAGAAAAATGTGTTCATTTCATGTATGCGCGAAATGCCTTAAAAATGGCTTTAAAATGGATTTGGAGCATGGAGACGATTATCTCGGGATTGCAAGATAACCAAACAAAACTTTTAGTGGATTTCTACTTATTTTATTAAATATCATCTCCACCAAACAGGACAAGCTTGCATCTGTTATAGTTTTGGAGAAAAATGTGTTCATTTCATGTATGCGCGAAATGCCTTAAAAATGGCTTTAAAATGGATTTGGAGCATGGAGACGATTATCTCGGGATTGCAATATAACCAAACAAAACTTTTAGTGGATTTCTACTTATTTTATTAAATATCATCTCCACCAAACAGGACAAGCTTGCATCTGTTATAGTTTTGGAGAAAAATGTGTTCATTTCATGTATGCGCGAAATGCCTTAAAAATGGCTTTAAAATGGATTTGGAGCATGGAGACGATTATCTCGGGATTGCAAGATAACCAAACAAAACTTTTAGTGGATTTCTACTTATTTTATTAAATATCATCTCCACCAAACAGGACAAGCTTGCATCTGTTATAGTTTTGGAGAAAAATGTGTTCATTTCATGTATGCGCGAAATGCCTTAAAAATGGCTTTAAAATGGATTTGGAGCATGGAGACGATTATCTCAGGATGGCAATATAAACAAACTAAACTTTTAGTAGATTTCTACTTATTTTATTAAATATTATCTCCACCAAACAGGACAAGCTTGCATCTGTTATAGTTTTGGAGAAAAATGTGTTCATTTCATGTATGCGCGAAATGCCTTAAAAATGGCTTTAAAATGGATTTGGAGCATGGAGACGATTATCTCGGGATTGCAAGATAACCAAACAAAACGTTTAGTGGATTTCTACTTATTTTATTAAATATCATCTCCACCAAACAGGACAAGCTTGCATCTGTTATAGTTTTGGAGAAAAATGTGTTCATTTCATGTATGCGCGAAATGCCTTAAAAATGGCTTTAAAATGGATTTGGAGCATGGAGACGATTATCTCGGGATTGCAAGATAACCAAACAAAACTTTTAGTGGATTTCTACTTATTTTATTAAATATCATCTCCACCAAACAGGACAAGCTTGCATCTGTTATAGTTTTGGAGAAAAATGTGTTCATTTCATGTATGCGCGAAATGCCTTAAAAATGGCTTTAAAATGGATTTGGAGCATGGAGACGATTATCTCGGGATTGCAAGATAACCAAACAAAACTTTTAGTGGATTTCTACTTATTTTATTAAATATCATCTCCACCAAACAGGACAAGCTTGCATCTGTTATAGTTTTGGAGAAAAATGTGTTCATTTCATGTATGCGCGAAATGCCTTTGAAATGGCTTTAAAATGGATTTGGAGCATGGAGACGATTATCTCAGGATGGCAATATAAACAAACGAAACTTTTAGTAGATTTCTACTTATTTTATTAAATATTATCTCCACCAAACAGGACAAGCTTGCATCTGTTATAGTTTTGGAGAAAAATGTGTTCATTTCATGTATGCGCGAAATGCCTTAAAAATGGCTTTAAAATGGATTTGGAGCATGGAGACGATTATCTCGGGATTGCAAGATAACCAAACAAAACTTTTAGTGGATTTCTACTTATTTTATTAAATATCATCTCCACCAAACAGGACAAGCTTGCATCTGTTATAGTTTTGGAGAAAAATGTGTTCATTTCATGTATGCGCGAAATGCCTTAAAAATGGCTTTAAAATGGATTTGGAGCATGGAGACGATTATCTCGGGATTGCAAGATAACCAAACAAAACTTTTAGTGGATTTCTACTTATTTTATTAAATATCATCTCCACCAAACAGGACAAGCTTGCATCTGTTATAGTTTTGGAGAAAAATGTGTTCATTTCATGTATGCGCGAAATGCCTTAAAAATGGCTTTAAAATGGATTTGGAGCATGGAGACGATTATCTCGGGATTGCAAGATAACCAAACAAAACTTTTAGTGGATTTCTACTTATTTTATTAAATATCATCTCCACCAAACAGGACAAGCTTGCATCTGTTATAGTTTTGGAGAAAAATGTGTTCATTTCATGTATGCGCGAAATGCCTTAAAAATGGCTTTAAAATGGATTTGGAGCATGGAGACGATTATCTCGGGATTGCAAGATAACCAAACAAAACTTTTAGTGGATTTCTACTTATTTTATTAAATATCATCTCCACCAAACAGGACAAGCTTGCATCTGTTATAGTTTTGGAGAAAAATGTGTTCATTTCATGTATGCGCGAAATGCCTTAAAAATGGCTTTAAAATGGATTTGGAGCATGGAGACGATTATCTCGGGATTGCAAGATAACCAAACAAAACTTTTAGTGGATTTCTACTTATTTTATTAAATATCATCTCCACCAAAAAGGACAAGCTTGCATGTGTTATAGTTTTGGAGAAAAATGTGTTCATTTCATGTATGCGCAAAATGCCTTTGAAATGGCTTTAAAATGGATTTGGAGCATGGAGACGATTATCTCAGGATGGCAATATAAACAAACGAAACTTTTAGTAGATTTCTACTTATTTTATTAAATATTATCTCCACCAAACAGGACAAGCTTGCATCTGTTATAGTTTTGGAGAAAAATGTGTTCATTTCATGTATGCGCGAAATGCCTTAAAAATGGCTTTAAAATGGATTTGGAGCATGGAGACGATTATCTCGGGATTGCAAGATAACCAAACAAAACTTTTAGTGGATTTCTACTTATTTTATTAAATATCATCTCCACCAAACAGGACAAGCTTGCATCTGTTATAGTTTTGGAGAAAAATGTGTTCATTTCATGTATGCGCGAAATGCCTTAAAAATGGCTTTAAAATGGATTTGGAGCATGGAGACGATTATCTCGGGATTGCAAGATAACCAAACAAAACTTTTAGTGGATTTCTACTTATTTTATTAAATATCATCTCCACCAAACAGGACAAGCTTGCATCTGTTATAGTTTTGGAGAAAAATGTGTTCATTTCATGTATGCGCGAAATGCCTTAAAAATGGCTTTAAAATGGATTTGGAGCATGGAGACGATTATCTCGGGATTGCAAGATAACCAAACAAAACTTTTAGTGGATTTCTACTTATTTTATTAAATATTATCTCCACCAAACAGGACAAGCTTGCATCTGTTATAGTTTTGGAGAAAAATGTGTTCATTTCATGTATGCGCGAAATGCCTTAAAAATGGCTTTAAAATGGATTTGGAGCATGGAGACGATTATCTCGGGATTGCAAGATAACCAAACAAAACGTTTAGTGGATTTCTACTTATTTTATTAAATATCATCTCCACCAAACAGGACAAGCTTGCATCTGTTATAGTTTTGGAGAAAAATGTGTTCATTTCATGTATGCGCGAAATGCCTTAAAAATGGCTTTAAAATGGATTTGGAGCATGGAGACGATTATCTCGGGATTGCAAGATAACCAAACAAAACTTTTAGTGGATTTCTACTTATTTTATTAAATATCATCTCCACCAAACAGGACAAGCTTGCATCTGTTATAGTTTTGGAGAAAAATGTGTTCATTTCATGTATGCGCGAAATGCCTTAAAAATGGCTTTAAAATGGATTTGGAGCATGGAGACGATTATCTCGGGATTGCAAGATAACCAAACAAAACTTTTAGTGGATTTCTACTTATTTTATTAAATATCATCTCCACCAAACAGGACAAGCTTGCATCTGTTATAGTTTTGGAGAAAAATGTGTTCATTTCATGTATGCGCGAAATGCCTTAAAAATGGCTTTAAAATGGATTTGGAGCATGGAGACGATTATCTCGGGATTGCAAGATAACCAAACAAAACTTTTAGTGGATTTCTACTTATTTTATTAAATATCATCTCCACCAAAAAGGACAAGCTTGCATGTGTTATAGTTTTGGAGAAAAATGTGTTCATTTCATGTATGCGCAAAATGCCTTTGAAATGGCTTTAAAATGGATTTGGAGCATGGAGACGATTATCTCAGGATGGCAATATAAACAAACGAAACTTTTAGTAGATTTCTACTTATTTTATTAAATATTATCTCCACCAAACAGGACAAGCTTGCATCTGTTATAGTTTTGGAGAAAAATGTGTTCATTTCATGTATGCGCGAAATGCCTTAAAAATGGCTTTAAAATGGATTTGGAGCATGGAGACGATTATCTCGGGATTGCAAGATAACCAAACAAAACTTTTAGTTGATTTCTACTTATTTTATTAAATATCATCTCCACCAAACAGGACAAGCTTGCATCTGTTATAGTTTTGGAGAAAAATGTGTTCATTTCATGTATGCGCGAAATGCCTTAAAAATGGCTTTAAAATGGATTTGGAGCATGGAGACGATTATCTCGGGATTGCAAGATAACCAAACAAAACTTTTAGTGGATTTCTACTTATTTTATTAAATATCATCTCCACCAAACAGGACAAGCTTGCATCTGTTATAGTTTTGGAGAAAAATGTGTTCATTTCATGTATGCGCGAAATGCCTTAAAAATGGCTTTAAAATGGATTTGGAGCATGGAGACGATTATCTCGGGATTGCAAGATAACCAAACAAAACTTTTAGTGGATTTCTACTTATTTTATTAAATTTCATCTCCACCAAACAGGACAAGCTTGCATGTGTTATAGTTTTGGAGAAAAATGTGTTCATTTCATGTATGCGCAAAATGCCTTTGAAATGGCTTTAAAATGGATTTGGAGCATGGAGACGATTATCTCAGGATGGCAATATAAACAAACGAAACTTTTAGTAGATTTCTACTTATTTTATTAAATATTATCTCCACCAAACAGGACAAGCTTGCATCTGTTATAGTTTTGGAGAAAAATGTGTTCATTTCATGTATGCGCGAAATGCCTTAAAAATGGCTTTAAAATGGATTTGGAGCATGGAGACGATTATCTCGGGATTGCAAGATAACCAAACAAAACTTTTAGTGGATTTCTACTTATTTTATTAAATATCATCTCCACCAAACAGGACAAGCTTGCATGTGTTATAGTTTTGGAGAAAAATGTGTTCATTTCATGTATGCGCAAAATGCCTTTGAAATGGCTTTAAAATGGATTTGGAGCATGGAGACGATTATCTCAGGATGGCAATATAAACAAACGAAACTTTTAGTAGATTTCTACTTATTTTATTAAATATTATCTCCACCAAACAGGACAAGCTTGCATCTGTTATAGTTTTGGAGAAAAATGTGTTCATTTCATGTATGCGCGAAATGCCTTAAAAATGGCTTTAAAATGGATTTGGAGCATGGAGACGATTATCTCGGGATTGCAAGATAACCAAACAAAACTTTTAGTGGATTTCTACTTATTTTATTAAATATCATCTCCACCAAACAGGACAAGCTTGCATCTGTTATAGTTTTGGAGAAAAATGTGTTCATTTCATGTATGCGCGAAATGCCTTAAAAATGGCTTTAAAATGGATTTGGAGCATGGAGACGATTATCTCGGGATTGCAAGATAACCAAACAAAACTTTTAGTGGATTTCTACTTATTTTATTAAATTTCATCTCCACCAAACAGGACAAGCTTGCATGTGTTATAGTTTTGGAGAAAAATGTGTTCATTTCATGTATGCGCAAAATGCCTTTGAAATGGCTTTAAAATGGATTTGGAGCATGGAGACGATTATCTCAGGATGGCAATATAAACAAACGAAACTTTTAGTAGATTTCTACTTATTTTATTAAATATTATCTCCACCAAACAGAACAAGCTTGCATCTGTTATAGTTTTGGAGAAAAATGTGTTCATTTCATGTATGCGCGAAATGCCTTAAAAATGGCTTTAAAATGGATTTGGAGCATGGAGACGATTATCTCGGGATTGCAAGATAACCAAACAAAACTTTTAGTGGATTTCTACTTATTTTATTAAATATCATCTCCACCAAACAGGACAAGCTTGCATCTGTTATAGTTTTGGAGAAAAATGTGTTCATTTCATGTATGCGCGAAATGCCTTAAAAATGGCTTTAAAATGGATTTGGAGCATGGAGACGATTATCTCGGGATTGCAAGATAACCAAACAAAACTTTTAGTGGATTTCTACTTATTTTATTAAATATCATCTCCACCAAACAGGACAAGCTTGCATCTGTTATAGTTTTGGAGAAAAATGTGTTCATTTCATGTATGCGCGAAATGCCTTAAAAATGGCTTTAAAATGGATTTGGAGCATGGAGACGATTATCTCGGGATTGCAAGATAACCAAACAAAACTTTTAGTGGATTTCTACTTATTTTATTAAATATCATCTCCACCAAACAGGACAAGCTTGCATCTGTTATAGTTTTGGAGAAAAATGTGTTCATTTCATGTATGTGCGAAATGCCTTAAAAATGGCTTTAAAATGGATTTGGAGCATGGAGACGATTATCTCGGGATTGCAATATAACCAAACAAAACTTTTAGTGGATTTCTACTTATTTTATTAAATATCATCTCCACCAAACAGGACAAGCTTGCATCTGTTATAGTTTTGGAGAAAAATGTGTTCATTTCATGTATGCGCGAAATGCCTTAAAAATGGCTTTAAAATGGATTTGGAGCATGGAGACGATTATCTCGGGATTGCAAGATAACCAAACAAAACTTTTAGTGGATTTCTACTTATTTTATTAAATATCATCTCCACCAAACAGGACAAGCTTGCATCTGTTATAGTTTTGGAGAAAAATGTGTTCATTTCATGTATGCGCGAAATGCCTTAAAAATGGCTTTAAAATGGATTTGGAGCATGGAGACGATTATCTCGGGATTGCAAGATAACCAAACAAAACTTTTAGTGGATTTCTACTTATTTTATTAAATATCATCTCCACCAAACAGGACAAGCTTGCATCTGTTATAGTTTTGGAGAAAAATGTGTTCATTTCATGTATGCGCGAAATGCCTTAAAAATGGCTTTAAAATGGATTTGGAGCATGGAGACGATTATCTCGAGATTGCAAGATAACCAAACAAAACTTTTAGTGGAATTCTACTTATTTTATTAAATATCATCTCCACCAAACAGGACAAGCTTGCATGTGTTATAGTTTTGGAGAAAAATGTGTTCATTTCATGTATGCGCAAAATGCCTTTGAAATGGCTTTAAAATGGATTTGGAGCATGGAGACGATTATCTCGGGATTGCAAGATAACCAAACAAAACTTTTAGTAGATTTCTACTTATTTTATTAAATATCATCTCCACCAAACAGGACAAGCTTGCATCTGTTATAGTTTTGGAGAAAAATGTGTTCATTTCATGTATGCGTGAAATGCCTTAAAAATGACTTTAAAATGGATTTGGAGCATGGAGACGATTATCTCGGGATTGCAAGATAACCAAACAAAACTTTTAGTGGATTTCTACTTATTTTATTAAATATCATCTCCACCAAACAGGACAAGCTTGCATCTGTTATAGTTTTGGAGAAAAATGTGTTCATTTCATGTATGCGCGAAATGCCTTAAAAATGGCTTTAAAATGGATTTGGAGCATGGAGACGATTATTTCGGGATTCCAAGATAATTAAACAAAACTTTTAGTGGATTTCTACTTATTTTATTAAATATCATCTCCACCAAACAGGACAAGCTTGCATCTGTTATAGTTTTGGAGAAAAATGTGTTCATTTCATGTATGCGCGAAATGCCTTAAAAATGGCTTTAAAATGGATTTGGAGCATGGAGACGATTATCTCGGGATTGCAAGATAACCAAACAAAACTTTTAGTGGATTTCTACTTATTTTATTAAATATCATCTCCACCAAACAGGACAAGCTTGCATGTGTTATAGTTTTGGAGAAAAATGTGTTCATTTCATGTATGCGCAAAATGCCTTTGAAATGGCTTTAAAATGGATTTGGAGCATGGAGACGATTATCTCAGGATGGCAATATAAACAAACGAAACTTTTAGTAGATTTCTACTTATTTTATTAAATATTATCTCCACCAAACAGGACAAGCTTGCATCTGTTATAGTTTTGGAGAAAAATGTGTTCATTTCATGTATGCGCGAAATGCCTTAAAAATGGCTTTAAAATGGATTTGGAGCATGGAGACGATTATCTCGGGATTGCAAGATAACCAAACAAAACTTTTAGTGGATTTCTACTTATTTTATTAAATATCATCTCCACCAAACAGGACAAGCTTGCATCTGTTATAGTTTTGGAGAAAAATGTGTTCATTTCATGTATGCGCGAAATGCCTTAAAAATGGCTTTAAAATGGATTTGGAGCATGGAGACGATTATCTCGGGATTGCAAGATAACCAAACAAAACTTTTAGTGGATTTCTACTTATTTTATTAAATATCATCTCCACCAAACAGGACAAGCTTGCATGTGTTATAGTTTTGGAGAAAAATGTGTTCATTTCATGTATGCGCAAAATGCGTTTGAAATGGCTTTAAAATGGATTTGGAGCATGGAGACGATTATCTCAGGATGGCAATATAAACAAACAAAACTTTTAGTAGATTTCTACTTATTTTATTAAATATTATCTCCACCAAACAGGACAAGCTTGCATCTGTTATAGATTTGGAGAAAAATGTGTTCATTTCATGTATGCGCGAAATGCCTTAAAAATGGCTTTAAAATGGATTTGGAGCATGGAGACGATTATCTCGGGATTGCAAGATAACCAAACAAAACTTTTAGTGGATTTCTACTTATTTTATTAAATATCATCTCCACCAAACAGGACAAGCTTGCATCTGTTATAGTTTTGGAGAAAAATGTGTTCATTTCATGTATGCGCGAAATGCCTTAAAAATGGCTTTAAAATGGATTTGGAGCATGGAGACGATTATCTCGGGATTGCAAGATAACCAAACAAAACTTTTAGTGGATTTCTACTTATTTTATTAAATATCATCTCCACCAAACAGGACAAGCTTGCATCTGTTATAGTTTTGGAGAAAAATGTGTTCATTTCATGTATGCGCGAAATGCCTTAAAAATGGCTTTAAAATGGATTTGGAGCATGGAGACGATTATCTCGGGATTGCAAGATAACCAAACAAAACTTTTATTGGATTTCTACTTATTTTATTAAATATCATCTCCACCAAACAGGACAAGCTTGCATCTGTTATAGTTTTGGAGAAAAATGTGTTCATTTCATGTATGCGCGAAATGCCTTAAAAATGGCTTTAAAATGGATTTGGAGCATGGAGACGATTATCTCGGGATTGCAAGATAACCAAACAAAACTTTTAGTGGATTTCTACTTATTTTATTAAATATCATCTCCACCAAACAGGACAAGCTTGCATCTGTTTTAGTTTTGGAGAAAAATGTGTTCATTTCATGTATGTGCGAAATGCCTTAAAAATGGCTTTAAAATGGATTTGGAGCATGGAGACGATTATCTCGGGATTGCAATATAACCAAACAAAACTTTTAGTGGATTTCTACTTATTTTATTAAATATCATCTCCACCAAACAGGACAAGCTTGCATCTGTTATAGTTTTGGAGAAAAATGTGTTCATTTCATGTATGCGCGAAATGCCTTAAAAATGGCTTTAAAATGGATTTGGAGCATGGAGACGATTATCTCGGGATTGCAAGATAACCAAACAAAACTTTTAGTGGATTTCTACTTATTTTATTAAATATCATCTCCACCAAACAGGACAAGCTTGCATCTGTTATAGTTTTGGAGAAAAATGTGTTCATTTCATGTATGCGCGAAATGCCTTAAAAATGGCTTTAAAATGGATTTGGAGCATGGAGACGATTATCTCGGGATTGCAAGATAACCAAACAAAACTTTTAGTGGATTTCTACTTATTTTATTAAATATCATCTCCACCAAACAGGACAAGCTTGCATGTGTTATAGTTTTGGAGAAAAATGTGTTCATTTCATGTATGCGCAAAATGCCTTTGAAATGGCTTTAAAATAGATTTGGAGCATGGAGACGATTATCTCGGGATTGCAAGATAACCAAACAAAACTTTTAGTGGATTTCTACTTATTTTATTAAATATCATCTCCACCAAACAGGACAAGCTTGCATCTGTTATAGTTTTGGAGAAAAATGTGTTCATTTCATGTATGCGCGAAATGCCTTAAAAATGGCTTTAAAATGGATTTGGAGCATGGAGACGATTATCTCGGGATTGCAAGATAACCAAACAAAACTTTTAGTGGATTTCTACTTATTTTATTAAATATCATCTCCACCAAACAGGACAAGCTTGCATCTGTTATAGTTTTGGAGAAAAATGTGTTCATTTCATGTATGCGCGAAATGCCTTAAAAATGGCTTTAAAATGGATTTGGAGCATGGAGACGATTATCTCGGGATTGCAAGATAACCAAACAAAACTTTTAGTGGATTTCTACTTATTTTATTAAATATCATCTCCACCAAACAGGACAAGCTTGCATGTGTTATAGTTTTGGAGAAAAATGTGTTCATTTCATGTATGCGCAAAATGCCTTTGAAATGGCTTTAAAATGGATTTGGAGCATGGAGACGATTATCTCGGGATTGCAAGATAACCAAACAAAACTTTTAGTAGATTTCTACTTATTTTATTAAATATCATCTCCACCAAACAGGACAAGCTTGCATCTGTTATAGTTTTGGAGAAAAATGTGTTCATTTTATGTATGCGCGAAATGCCTTAAAAATGACTTTAAAATGGATTTGGAGCATGGAGACGATTATCTCGGGATTGCAAGATAACCAAACAAAACTTTTAGTGGATTTCTACTTATTTTATTAAATATCATCTCCACCAAACAGGACAAGCTTGCATCTGTTATAGTTTTGGAGAAAAATGTGTTCATTTCATGTATGCGCGAAATGCCTTAAAAATGGCTTTAAAATGGATTTGGAGCATGGAGACGATTATCTCGGGATTGCAAGATAACCAAACAAAACTTTTAGTGGATTTCTACTTATTTTATTAAATATCATCTCCACCAAACAGGACAAGCTTGCATCTGTTATAGTTTTGGAGAAAAATGTGTTCATTTCATGTATGCGCGAAATGCCTTAAAAATGGCTTTAAAATGGATTTGGAGCATGGAGACGATTATCTCGGGATTGCAAGATAACCAAACAAAACTTTTAGTGGATTTCTACTTATTTTATTAAATATCATCTCCACCAAACAGGACAAGCTTGCATGTGTTATAGTTTTGGAGAAAAATGTGTTCATTTCATGTATGCGCAAAATGCCTTTGAAATGGCTTTAAAATGGATTTGGAGCATGGAGACGATTATCTCAGGATGGCAATATAAACAAACGAAACTTTTAGTAGATTTCTACTTATTTTATTAAATATTATCTCCACCAAACAGGACAAGCTTGCATCTGTTATAGTTTTGGAGAAAAATGTGTTCATTTCATGTATGCGCGAAATGCCTTAAAAATGGCTTTAAAATGGATTTGGAGCATGGAGACGATTATCTCGGGATTGCAAGATAACCAAACAAAACTTTTAGTGGATTTCCACTTATTTTATTAAATATCATCTCCACCAAACAGGACAAGCTTGCATGTGTTATAGTTTTGGAGAAAAATGTGTTCATTTCATGTATGCGCAAAATGCCTTTGAAATGGCTTTAAAATAGATTTGGAGCATGGAGACGATTATCTCGGGATTGCAAGATAACCAAACAAAACTTTTAGTGGATTTCTACTTATTTTATTAAATATCATCTCCACCAAACAGGACAAGCTTGCATCTGTTATAGTTTTGGAGAAAAATGTGTTCATTTCATGTATGCGCGAAATGCCTTAAAAATGGCTTTAAAATGGATTTGGAGCATGGAGACGATTATCTCGGGATTGCAAGATAACCAAACAAAACTTTTAGTGGATTTCTACTTATTTTATTAAATATCATCTCCACCAAACAGGACAAGCTTGCATGTGTTATAGTTTTGGAGAAAAATGTGTTCATTTCATGTATGCGCAAAATGCCTTTGAAATGGCTTTAAAATGGATTTGGAGCATGGAGACGATTATCTCAGGATGGCAATATAAACAAACGAAACTTTTAGTAGATTTCTACTTATTTTATTAAATATTATCTCCACCAAACAGGACAAGCTTGCATCTGTTATAGTTTTGGAGAAAAATGTGTTCATTTCATGTATGCGCGAAATGCCTTAAAAATGGCTTTAAAATGGATTTGGAGCATGGAGACGATTATCTCGGGATTGCAAGATAACCAAACAAAACTTTTAGTGGATTTCTACTTATTTTATTAAATATCATCTCCACCAAACAGGACAAGCTTGCATCTGTTATAGTTTTGGAGAAAAATGTGTTCATTTCATGTATGCGCGAAATGCCTTAAAAATGGCTTTAAAATGGATTTGGAGCATGGAGACGATTATCTCGGGATTGCAAGATAACCAAACAAAACTTTTAGTGGATTTCTACTTATTTTATTAAATATCATCTCCAAACAGGACAAGCTTGCATCTGTTATAGTTTTGGAGAAAAATGTGTTCATTTCATGTATGCGCTAAATGCCTTAAAAATGGCTTTAAAATGGATTTGGAGCATGGAGACGATTATCTCGGGATTGCAAGATAACCAAACAAAACTTTTAGTGGATTTCTACTTATTTTATTAAATATCATCTCCACCAAACAGGACAAGCTTGCATGTGTTATAGTTTTGGAGAAAAATGTGTTCATTTCATGTATGCGCAAAATGCCTTTGAAATGGCTTTAAAATGGATTTGGAGCATGGAGACGATTATCTCAGGATGGCAATATAAACAAACGAAACTTTTAGTAGATTTCTACTTATTTTATTAAATATCATCTCCACCAAACAGGACAAGCTTGCATCTGTTATAGTTTTGGAGAAAAATGTGTTCATTTCATGTATGCGCTAAATGCCTTAAAAATGGCTTTAAAATGGATTTGGAGCATGGAGACGATTATCTCGGGATTGCAAGATAACCAAACAAAACTTTTAGTGGATTTCTACTTATTTTATTAAATATCATCTCCACCAAACAGGACAAGCTTGCATGTGTTATAGTTTTGGAGAAAAATGTGTTCATTTCATGTATGCGCAAAATGCCTTTGAAATGGCTTTAAAATGGATTTGGAGCATGGAGACGATTATCTCAGGATGGCAATATAAACAAACGAAACTTTTAGTAGATTTCTACTTATTTTATTAAATATTATCTCCACCAAACAGGACAAGCTTGCATCTGTTATAGTTTTGGAGAAAAATGTGTTCATTTCATGTATGCGCGAAATGCCTTAAAAATGGCTTTAAAATGGATTTGGAGCATGGAGACGATTATCTCGGGATTGCAAGATAACCAAACAAAACTTTTAGTGGATTTCTACTTATTTTATTAAATATCATCTCCACCAAACAGGACAAGCTTGCATGTGTTATAGTTTTGGAGAAAAATGTGTTCATTTCATGTATGCGCAAAATGCCTTTGAAATGGCTTTAAAATGGATTTGGAGCATGGAGACGATTATCTCAGGATGGCAATATAAACAAACGAAACTTTTAGTAGATTTCTACTTATTTTATTAAATATTATCTCCACCAAACAGGACAAGCTTGCATCTGTTATAGTTTTGGAGAAAAATGTGTTCATTTCATGTATGCGCGAAATGCCTTAAAAATGGCTTTAAAATGGATTTGGAGCATGGAGACGATTATCTCGGGATTGCAAGATAACCAAACAAAACTTTTAGTGGATTTCTACTTATTTTATTAAATATCATCTCCACCAAACAGGACAAGCTTGCATCTGTTATAGTTTTGGAGAAAAATGTGTTCATTTCATGTATGCGCGAAATGCCTTAAAAATGACTTTAAAATGGATTTGGAGCATGGAGACGATTATCTCGGGATTGCATGATAACCAAACAAAACTTTTAGTGGATTTCTACTTATTTTATTAAATATCATCTCCACCAAACAGGACAAGCTTGCATCTGTTATAGTTTTGGAGAAAAATGTGTTCATTTCATGTATGCGCGAAATGCCTTAAAAATGGCTTTAAAATGGATTTGGAGCATGGAGACGATTATCTCGGGATTGCAAGATAACCAAACAAAACTTTTAGTGGATTTCTACTTATTTTATTAAATATCATCTCCACCAAACAGGACAAGCTTGCATCTGTTATAGTTTTGGAGAAAAATGTGTTCATTTCACGTATGCGCGAAATGCCTTAAAAATGGCTTTAAAATGGATTTGGAGCATGGAGACGATTATCTCGGGATTGCAAGATAACCAAACAAAACTTTTAGTGGATTTCTACTTATTTTATTAAATATCATCTCCACCAAACAGGACAAGCTTGCATCTGTTATAGTTTTGGAGAAAAATGTGTTCATTTCATGTATGCGCGAAATGCCTTAAAAATGGCTTTAAAATGGATTTGGAGCATGGAGACGATTATCTCGGGATTGCAAGATAACCAAACAAAACTTTTAGTGGATTTCTACTTATTTTATTAAATATCATCTCCACCAAACAGGACAAGCTTGCATGTGTTATAGTTTTGGAGAAAAATGTGTTCATTTCATGTATGCGCAAAATGCCTTTGAAATGGCTTTAAAATGGATTTGGAGCATGGAGACGATTATCTCAGGATGGCAATATAAACAAACGAAACTTTTAGTAGATTTCTACTTATTTTATTAAATATTATCTCCACCAAACAGGACAAGCTTGCATCTGTTATAGTTTTGGAGAAAAATGTGTTCATTTCATGTATGCGCGAAATGCCTTAAAAATGGCTTTAAAATGGATTTGGAGCATGGAGACGATTATCTCGGGATTGCAAGATAACCAAACAAAACTTTTAGTGGATTTCCACTTATTTTATTAAATATCATCTCCACCAAACAGGACAAGCTTGCATGTGTTATAGTTTTGGAGAAAAATGTGTTCATTTCATGTATGCGCAAAATGCCTTTGAAATGGCTTTAAAATAGATTTGGAGCATGGAGACGATTATCTCGGGATTGCAAGATAACCAAACAAAACTTTTAGTGGATTTCTACTTATTTTATTAAATATCATCTCCACCAAACAGGACAAGCTTGCATCTGTTATAGTTTTGGAGAAAAATGTGTTCATTTCATGTATGCGCGAAATGCCTTAAAAATGGCTTTAAAATGGATTTGGAGCATGGAGACGATTATCTAGGGATTGCAAGATAACCAAACAAAACTTTTAGTGGATTTCTACTTATTTTATTAAATATCATCTCCACCAAACAGGACAAGCTTGCATCTGTTATAGTTTTGGAGAAAAATGTGTTCATTTCATGTATGCGCTAAATGCCTTAAAAATGGCTTTAAAATGGATTTGGAGCATGGAGACGATTATCTCGGGATTGCAAGATAACCAAACAAAACTTTTAGTGGATTTCTACTTATTTTATTAAATATCATCTCCACCAAACAGGACAAGCTTGCATGTGTTATAGTTTTGGAGAAAAATGTGTTCATTTCATGTATGCGCAAAATGCCTTTGAAATGGCTTTAAAATGGATTTGGAGCATGGAGACGATTATCTCAGGATGGCAATATAAACAAACGAAACTTTTAGTAGATTTCTACTTATTTTATTAAATATTATCTCCACCAAACAGGACAAGCTTGCATCTGTTATAGTTTTGGAGAAAAATGTGTTCATTTCATGTATGCGCGAAATGCCTTAAAAATGGCTTTAAAATGGATTTGGAGCATGGAGACGATTATCTCGGGATTGCAAGATAACCAAACAAAACTTTTAGTGGATTTCTACTTATTTTATTAAATATCATCTCCACCAAACAGGACAAGCTTGCATCTGTTATAGTTTTGGAGAAAAATGTGTTCATTTCATGTATGCGCGAAATGCCTTAAAAATGACTTTAAAATGGATTTGGAGCATGGAGACGATTATCTCGGGATTGCAAGATAACCAAACAAAACTTTTAGTGGATTTCTACTTATTTTATTAAATATCATCTCCACCAAACAGGACAAGCTTGCATCTGTTATAGTTTTGGAGAAAAATGTGTTCATTTCATGTATGCGCGAAATGCCTTAAAAATGGCTTTAAAATGGATTTGGAGCATGGAGACGATTATCTCGGGATTGCAAGATAACCAAACAAAACTTTTAGTGGATTTCTACTTATTTTATTAAATATCATCTCCACCAAACAGGACAAGCTTGCATCTGTTATAGTTTTGGAGAAAAATGTGTTCATTTCATGTATGCGCGAAATGCCTTAAAAATGGCTTTAAAATGGATTTGGAGCATGGAGACGATTATCTCGGGATTGCAAGATAACCAAACAAAACTTTTAGTGGATTTCTACTTATTTTATTAAATATCATCTCCACCAAACAGGACAAGCTTGCATGTGTTATAGTTTTGGAGAAAAATGTGTTCATTTCATGTATGCGCAAAATGCCTTTGAAATGGCTTTAAAATGGATTTGGAGCATGGAGACGATTATCTCGGGATTGCAAGATAACCAAACAAAACTTTTAGTAGATTTCTACTTATTTTATTAAATATCATCTCCACCAAACAGGACAAGCTTGCATCTGTTATAGTTTTGGAGAAAAATGTGTTCATTTTATGTATGCGCGAAATGCCTTAAAAATGACTTTAAAATGGATTTGGAGCATGGAGACGATTATCTCGGGATTGCAAGATAACCAAACAAAACTTTTAGTGGATTTCTACTTATTTTATTAAATATCATCTCCACCAAGCAGGACAAGCTTGCATCTGTTATAGTTTTGGAGAAAAATGTGTTCATTTCATGTATGCGCGAAATGCCTTAAAAATGGTTTTAAAATGGATTTGGAGCATGGAGACGATTATCTCGGGATTGCAAGATAACCAAACAAAACTTTTAGTGGATTTCTACTTATTTTATTAAATATCATCTCCACCAAACAGGACAAGCTTGCATCTGTTATAGTTTTGGAGAAAAATGTGTTCATTTCATGTATGCGCGAAATGCCTTAAAAATGGCTTTAAAATGGATTTGGAGCATGGAGACGATTATCTCGGGATTGCAAGATAACCAAACAAAACTTTTAGTGGATTTCTACTTATTTTATTAAATATCATCTCCACCAAACAGGACAAGCTTGCATGTGTTATAGTTTTGGAGAAAAATGTGTTCATTTCATGTATGCGCAAAATGCCTTTGAAATGGCTTTAAAATGGATTTGGAGCATGGAGACGATTATCTCAGGATGGCAATATAAACAAACGAAACTTTTAGTAGATTTCTACTTATTTTATTAAATATTATCTCCACCAAACAGGACAAGCTTGCATCTGTTATAGTTTTGGAGAAAAATGTGTTCATTTCATGTATGCGCGAAATGCCTTAAAAATGGCTTTAAAATGGATTTGGAGCATGGAGACGATTATCTCGGGATTGCAAGATAACCAAACAAAACTTTTAGTGGATTTCCACTTATTTTATTAAATATCATCTCCACCAAACAGGACAAGCTTGCATGTGTTATAGTTTTGGAGAAAAATGTGTTCATTTCATGTATGCGCAAAATGCCTTTGAAATGGCTTTAAAATAGATTTGGAGCATGGAGACGATTATCTCGGGATTGCAAGATAACCAAACAAAACTTTTAGTGGATTTCTACTTATTTTATTAAATATCATCTCCACCAAACAGGACAAGCTTGCATCTGTTATAGTTTTGGAGAAAAATGTGTTCATTTCATGTATGCGCGAAATGCCTTAAAAATGGCTTTAAAATGGATTTGGAGCATGGAGACGATTATCTCGGGATTGCAAGATAACCAAACAAAACTTTTAGTGGATTTCTACTTATTTTATTAAATATCATCTCCACCAAACAGGACAAGCTTGCATCTGTTATAGTTTTGGAGAAAAATGTGTTCATTTCATGTATGCGCGAAATGCCTTAAAAATGGCTTTAAAATGGATTTGGAGCATGGAGACGATTATCTCGGGATTGCAAGATAACCAAACAAAACTTTTAGTGGATTTCTACTTATTTTATTAAATATCATCTCCACCAAACAGGACAAGCTTGCATGTGTTATAGTTTTGGAGAAAAATGTGTTCATTTCATGTATGCGCAAAATGCCTTTGAAATGGCTTTAAAATGGATTTGGAGCATGGAGACGATTATCTCAGGATGGCAATATAAACAAACGAAACTTTTAGTAGATTTCTACTTATTTTATTAAATATTATCTCCACCAAACAGGACAAGCTTGCATCTGTTATAGTTTTGGAGAAAAATGTGTTCATTTCATGTATGCGCGAAATGCCTTAAAAATGGCTTTAAAATGGATTTGGAGCATGGAGACGATTATCTCGGGATTGCAAGATAACCAAACAAAACTTTTAGTGGATTTCTACTTATTTTATTAAATATCATCTCCACCAAACAGGACAAGCTTGCATCTGTTATAGTTTTGGAGAAAAATGTGTTCATTTCATGTATGCGCGAAATGCCTTAAAAATGACTTTAAAATGGATTTGGAGCATGGAGACGATTATCTCGGGATTGCAAGATAACCAAACAAAACTTTTAGTGGATTTCTACTTATTTTATTAAATATCATCTCCACCAAACAGGACAAGCTTGCATCTGTTATAGTTTTGGAGAAAAATGTGTTCATTTCATGTATGCGCGAAATGCCTTAAAAATGGCTTTAAAATGGATTTGGAGCATGGAGACGATTATCTCGGGATTGCAAGATAACCAAACAAAACTTTTAGTGGATTTCTACTTATTTTATTAAATATCATCTCCACCAAACAGGACAAGCTTGCATCTGTTATAGTTTTGGAGAAAAATGTGTTCATTTCATGTATGCGCGAAATGCCTTAAAAATGGCTTTAAAATGGATTTGGAGCATGGAGACGATTATCTCGGGATTGCAAGATAACCAAACAAAACTTTTAGTGGATTTCTACTTATTTTATTAAATATCATCTCCACCAAACAGGACAAGCCTGCATGTGTTATAGTTTTGGAGAAAAATGTGTTCATTTCATGTATGCGCAAAATGCCTTTGAAATGGCTTTAAAATGGATTTGGAGCATGGAGACGATTATCTCAGGATGGCAATATAAACAAACGAAACTTTTAGTAGATTTCTACTTATTTTATTAAATATTATCTCCACCAAACAGGACAAGCTTGCATCTGTTATAGTTTTGGAGAAAAATGTGTTCATTTCATGTATGCGCGAAATGCCTTAAAAATGGCTTTAAAATGGATTTGGAGCATGGAGACGATTATCTCGGGATTGCAAGATAACCAAACAAAACTTTTAGTGGATTTCCACTTATTTTATTAAATATCATCTCCACCAAACAGGACAAGCTTGCATGTGTTATAGTTTTGGAGAAAAATGTGTTCATTTCATGTATGCGCAAAATGCCTTTGAAATGGCTTTAAAATAGATTTGGAGCATGGAGACGATTATCTCGGGATTGCAAGATAACCAAACAAAACTTTTAGTGGATTTCTACTTATTTTATTAAATATCATCTCCACCAAACAGGACAAGCTTGCATCTGTTATAGTTTTGGAGAAAAATGTGTTCATTTCATGTATGCGCGAAATGCCTTAAAAATGGCTTTAAAATGGATTTGGAGCATGGAGACGATTATCTCGGGATTGCAAGATAACCAAACAAAACTTTTAGTGGATTTCTACTTATTTTATTAAATATCATCTCCACCAAACAGGACAAGCTTGCATCTGTTATAGTTTTGGAGAAAAATGTGTTCATTTCATGTATGCGCGAAATGCCTTAAAAATGGCTTTAAAATGGATTTGGAGCATGGAGACGATTATCTCGGGATTGCAAGATAACCAAACAAAACTTTTAGTGGATTTCTACTTATTTTATTAAATATCATCTCCACCAAACAGGACAAGCTTGCATGTGTTATAGTTTTGGAGAAAAATGTGTTCATTTCATGTATGCGCAAAATGCCTTTGAAATGGCTTTAAAATGGATTTGGAGCATGGAGACGATTATCTCAGGATGGCAATATAAACAAACGAAACTTTTAGTAGATTTCTACTTATTTTATTAAATATTATCTCCACCAAACAGGACAAGCTTGCATCTGTTATAGTTTTGGAGAAAAATGTGTTCATTTCATGTATGCGCGAAATGCCTTAAAAATGGCTTTAAAATGGATTTGGAGCATGGAGACGATTATCTCGGGATTGCAAGATAACCAAACAAAACTTTTAGTGGATTTCTACTTATTTTATTAAATATCATCTCCACCAAACAGGACAAGCTTGCATCTGTTATAGTTTTGGAGAAAAATGTGTTCATTTCATGTATGCGCGAAATGCCTTAAAAATGACTTTAAAATGGATTTGGAGCATGGAGACGATTATCTCGGGATTGCAAGATAACCAAACAAAACTTTTAGTGGATTTCTACTTATTTTATTAAATATCATCTCCACCAAACAGGACAAGCTTGCATCTGTTATAGTTTTGGAGAAAAATGTGTTCATTTCATGTATGCGCGAAATGCCTTAAAAATGGCTTTAAAATGGATTTGGAGCATGGAGACGATTATCTCGGGATTGCAAGATAACCAAACAAAACTTTTAGTGGATTTCTACTTATTTTATTAAATATCATCTCCACCAAACAGGACAAGCTTGCATCTGTTATAGTTTTGGAGAAAAATGTGTTCATTTCATGTATGCGCGAAATGCCTTAAAAATGGCTTTAAAATGGATTTGGAGCATGGAGACGATTATCTCGGGATTGCAAGATAACCAAACAAAACTTTTAGTGGATTTCTACTTATTTTATTAAATATCATCTCCACCAAACAGGACAAGCTTGCATGTGTTATAGTTTTGGAGAAAAATGTGTTCATTTCATGTATGCGCAAAATGCCTTTGAAATGGCTTTAAAATGGATTTGGAGCATGGAGACGATTATCTCAGGATGGCAATATAAACAAACGAAACTTTTAGTAGATTTCTACTTATTTTATTAAATATTATCTCCACCAAACAGGACAAGCTTGCATCTGTTATAGTTTTGGAGAAAAATGTGTTCATTTCATGTATGCGCGAAATGCCTTAAAAATGGCTTTAAAATGGATTTGGAGCATGGAGACGATTATCTCGGGATTGCAAGATAACCAAACAAAACTTTTAGTGGATTTCCACTTATTTTATTAAATATCATCTCCACCAAACAGGACAAGCTTGCATGTGTTATAGTTTTGGAGAAAAATGTGTTCATTTCATGTATGCGCAAAATGCCTTTGAAATGGCTTTAAAATAGATTTGGAGCATGGAGACGATTATCTCGGGATTGCAAGATAACCAAACAAAACTTTTAGTGGATTTCTACTTATTTTATTAAATATCATCTCCACCAAACAGGACAAGCTTGCATCTGTTATAGTTTTGGAGAAAAATGTGTTCATTTCATGTATGCGCGAAATGCCTTAAAAATGGCTTTAAAATGGATTTGGAGCATGGAGACGATTATCTCGGGATTGCAAGATAACCAAACAAAACTTTTAGTGGATTTCTACTTATTTTATTAAATATCATCTCCACCAAACAGGACAAGCTTGCATCTGTTATAGTTTTGGAGAAAAATGTGTTCATTTCATGTATGCGCGAAATGCCTTAAAAATGGCTTTAAAATGGATTTGGAGCATGGAGACGATTATCTCGGGATTGCAAGATAACCAAACAAAACTTTTAGTGGATTTCTACTTATTTTATTAAATATCATCTCCACCAAACAGGACAAGCTTGCATGTGTTATAGTTTTGGAGAAAAATGTGTTCATTTCATGTATGCGCAAAATGCCTTTGAAATGGCTTTAAAATGGATTTGGAGCATGGAGACGATTATCTCAGGATGGCAATATAAACAAACGAAACTTTTAGTAGATTTCTACTTATTTTATTAAATATTATCTCCACCAAACAGGACAAGCTTGCATCTGTTATAGTTTTGGAGAAAAATGTGTTCATTTCATGTATGCGCGAAATGCCTTAAAAATGGCTTTAAAATGGATTTGGAGCATGGAGACGATTATCTCGGGATTGCAAGATAACCAAACAAAACTTTTAGTGGATTTCTACTTATTTTATTAAATATCATCTCCACCAAACAGGACAAGCTTGCATCTGTTATAGTTTTGGAGAAAAATGTGTTCATTTCATGTATGCGCGAAATGCCTTAAAAATGACTTTAAAATGGATTTGGAGCATGGAGACGATTATCTCGGGATTGCAAGATAACCAAACAAAACTTTTAGTGGATTTCTACTTATTTTATTAAATATCATCTCCACCAAACAGGACAAGCTTGCATCTGTTATAGTTTTGGAGAAAAATGTGTTCATTTCATGTATGCGCGAAATGCCTTAAAAATGGCTTTAAAATGGATTTGGAGCATGGAGACGATTATCTCGGGATTGCAAGATAACCAAACAAAACTTTTAGTGGATTTCTACTTATTTTATTAAATATCATCTCCACCAAACAGGACAAGCTTGCATCTGTTATAGTTTTGGAGAAAAATGTGTTCATTTCATGTATGCGCGAAATGCCTTAAAAATGGCTTTAAAATGGATTTGGAGCATGGAGACGATTATCTCGGGATTGCAAGATAACCAAACAAAACTTTTAGTGGATTTCTACTTATTTTATTAAATATCATCTCCACCAAACAGGACAAGCCTGCATGTGTTATAGTTTTGGAGAAAAATGTGTTCATTTCATGTATGCGCAAAATGCCTTTGAAATGGCTTTAAAATGGATTTGGAGCATGGAGACGATTATCTCAGGATGGCAATATAAACAAACGAAACTTTTAGTAGATTTCTACTTATTTTATTAAATATTATCTCCACCAAACAGGACAAGCTTGCATCTGTTATAGTTTTGGAGAAAAATGTGTTCATTTCATGTATGCGCGAAATGCCTTAAAAATGGCTTTAAAATGGATTTGGAGCATGGAGACGATTATCTCGGGATTGCAAGATAACCAAACAAAACTTTTAGTGGATTTCCACTTATTTTATTAAATATCATCTCCACCAAACAGGACAAGCTTGCATGTGTTATAGTTTTGGAGAAAAATGTGTTCATTTCATGTATGCGCAAAATGCCTTTGAAATGGCTTTAAAATAGATTTGGAGCATGGAGACGATTATCTCGGGATTGCAAGATAACCAAACAAAACTTTTAGTGGATTTCTACTTATTTTATTAAATATCATCTCCACCAAACAGGACAAGCTTGCATCTGTTATAGTTTTGGAGAAAAATGTGTTCATTTCATGTATGCGCGAAATGCCTTAAAAATGGCTTTAAAATGGATTTGGAGCATGGAGACGATTATCTCGGGATTGCAAGATAACCAAACAAAACTTTTAGTGGATTTCTACTTATTTTATTAAATATCATCTCCACCAAACAGGACAAGCTTGCATCTGTTATAGTTTTGGAGAAAAATGTGTTCATTTCATGTATGCGCGAAATGCCTTAAAAATGGCTTTAAAATGGATTTGGAGCATGGAGACGATTATCTCGGGATTGCAAGATAACCAAACAAAACTTTTAGTGGATTTCTACTTATTTTATTAAATATCATCTCCACCAAACAGGACAAGCTTGCATGTGTTATAGTTTTGGAGAAAAATGTGTTCATTTCATGTATGCGCAAAATGCCTTTGAAATGGCTTTAAAATGGATTTGGAGCATGGAGACGATTATCTCAGGATGGCAATATAAACAAACGAAACTTTTAGTAGATTTCTACTTATTTTATTAAATATTATCTCCACCAAACAGGACAAGCTTGCATCTGTTATAGTTTTGGAGAAAAATGTGTTCATTTCATGTATGCGCGAAATGCCTTAAAAATGGCTTTAAAATGGATTTGGAGCATGGAGACGATTATCTCGGGATTGCAAGATAACCAAACAAAACTTTTAGTGGATTTCTACTTATTTTATTAAATATCATCTCCACCAAACAGGACAAGCTTGCATCTGTTATAGTTTTGGAGAAAAATGTGTTCATTTCATGTATGCGCGAAATGCCTTAAAAATGACTTTAAAATGGATTTGGAGCATGGAGACGATTATCTCGGGATTGCAAGATAACCAAACAAAACTTTTAGTGGATTTCTACTTATTTTATTAAATATCATCTCCACCAAACAGGACAAGCTTGCATCTGTTATAGTTTTGGAGAAAAATGTGTTCATTTCATGTATGCGCGAAATGCCTTAAAAATGGCTTTAAAATGGATTTGGAGCATGGAGACGATTATCTCGGGATTGCAAGATAACCAAACAAAACTTTTAGTGGATTTCTACTTATTTTATTAAATATCATCTCCACCAAACAGGACAAGCTTGCATCTGTTATAGTTTTGGAGAAAAATGTGTTCATTTCATGTATGCGCGAAATGCCTTAAAAATGGCTTTAAAATGGATTTGGAGCATGGAGACGATTATCTCGGGATTGCAAGATAACCAAACAAAACTTTTAGTGGATTTCTACTTATTTTATTAAATATCATCTCCACCAAACAGGACAAGCTTGCATGTGTTATAGTTTTGGAGAAAAATGTGTTCATTTCATGTATGCGCAAAATGCCTTTGAAATGGCTTTAAAATGGATTTGGAGCATGGAGACGATTATCTCAGGATGGCAATATAAACAAACGAAACTTTTAGTAGATTTCTACTTATTTTATTAAATATTATCTCCACCAAACAGGACAAGCTTGCATCTGTTATAGTTTTGGAGAAAAATGTGTTCATTTCATGTATGCGCGAAATGCCTTAAAAATGGCTTTAAAATGGATTTGGAGCATGGAGACGATTATCTCGGGATTGCAAGATAACCAAACAAAACTTTTAGTGGATTTCCACTTATTTTATTAAATATCATCTCCACCAAACAGGACAAGCTTGCATGTGTTATAGTTTTGGAGAAAAATGTGTTCATTTCATGTATGCGCAAAATGCCTTTGAAATGGCTTTAAAATAGATTTGCAGCATGGAGACGATTATCTCGGGATTGCAAGATAACCAAACAAAACTTTTAGTGGATTTCTACTTATTTTATTAAATATCATCTCCACCAAACAGGACAAGCTTGCATCTGTTATAGTTTTGGAGAAAAATGTGTTCATTTCATGTATGCGCGAAATGCCTTAAAAATGGCTTTAAAATGGATTTGGAGCATGGAGACGATTATCTCGGGATTGCAAGATAACCAAACAAAACTTTTAGTGGATTTCTACTTATTTTATTAAATATCATCTCCACCAAACAGGACAAGCTTGCATGTGTTATAGTTTTGGAGAAAAATGTGTTCATTTCATGTATGCGCAAAATGCCTTTGAAATGGCTTTAAAATGGATTTGGAGCATGGAGACGATTATCTCAGGATGGCAATATAAACAAACGAAACTTTTAGTAGATTTCTACTTATTTTATTAAATATTATCTCCACCAAACAGGACAAGCTTGCATCTGTTATAGTTTTGGAGAAAAATGTGTTCATTTCATGTATGCGCGAAATGCCTTAAAAATGGCTTTAAAATGGATTTGGAGCATGGAGACGATTATCTCGGGATTGCAAGATAACCAAACAAAACTTTTAGTGGATTTCTACTTATTTTATTAAATATCATCTCCACCAAACAGGACAAGCTTGCATCTGTTATAGTTTTGGAGAAAAATGTGTTCATTTCATGTATGCGCGAAATGCCTTAAAAATGGCTTTAAAATGGACTTGGAGCATGGAGACGATTATCTCGGGATTGCAAGATAACCAAACAAAACTTTTAGTGGATTTCTACTTATTTTATTAAATATCATCTCCACCAAACAGGACAAGCTTGCATCTGTTATAGTTTTGGAGAAAAATGTGTTTATTTCATGTATGCGCGAAATGCCTTAAAAATGGCTTTAAAATGGATTTGGAGCATTGAGACGATTATCTCGGGATTGCAATATAACCAAACAAAACTTTTAGTGGATTTCTACTTATTTTATTAAATATCATCTCCACCAAACAGGACAAGCTTGCATCTGTTATAGTTTTGGAGAAAAATGTGTTCATTTCATGTATGCGCGAAATGCCTTAAAAATGGCTTTAAAATGGATTTGGAGCATGGAGACGATTATCTCGGGATTGCAAGATAACCAAACAAAACTTTTAGTGGATTTCTACTTATTTTATTAAATATCATCTCCACCAAACAGGACAAGCTTGCATCTGTTATAGTTTTGGAGAAAAATGTGTTCATTTCATGTATGCGCGAAATGCCTTAAAAATGGCTTTAAAATGGATTTGGAGCATGGAGACGATTATCTCGGGATTGCAAGATAACCAAACAAAACTTTTAGTGGATTTCTACTTATTTTATTAAATATCATCTCCACCAAACAGGACAAGCTTGCATCTGTTATAGTTTTGGAGAAAAATGTGTTCATTTCATGTATGCGCGAAATGCCTTAAAAATGGCTTTAAAATGGATTTGGAGCATGGAGACGATTATCTCGGGATTGCAAGATAACCAAACAAAACTTTTAGTGGATTTCTACTTATTTTATTAAATATCATCTCCACCAAACAGGACAAGCTTGCATGTGTTATAGTTTTGGAGAAAAATGTGTTCATTTCATGTATGCGCAAAATGCCTTTGAAATGGCTTTAAAATGGATTTGGAGCATGGAGACGATTATCTCGGGATTGCAAGATAACCAAACAAAACCTTTAGTGGATTTCTACTTATTTTATTAAATATCATCTCCACCAAACAGGACAAGCTTGCATCTGTTATAGTTTTGGAGAAAAATGTGTTAATTTCATGTATGCGCGAAATGCCTTAAAAATGGCTTTAAAATGGATTTGGAGCATGGAGACGATTATCTCGGGATTGCAAGATAACCAAACAAAACTTTTAGTGGATTTCTACTTATTTTATTAAATATCATCTCCACCAAACAGGACAAGCTTGCATCTGTTATAGTTTTCGAGAAAAATGTGTTCATTTCATGTATGCGCGAAATGCCTTAAAAATGACTTTAAAATGGATTTGGAGCATGGAGACGATTATCTCGGGATTGCAAGATAACCAAACAAAACGTTTAGTGGATTTCTACTTATTTTATTAAATATCATCTCCACCAAACAGGACAAGCTTGCATCTGTTATAGTTTTGGAGAAAAATGTGTTCATTTCATGTATGCGCGAAATGCCTTAAAAATGGCTTTAAAATGGATTTGGAGCATGGAGACGATTATCTCGGGATTGCAAGATAACCAAACAAAACTTTTAGTGGATTTCTACTTATTTTATTAAATATCATCTCCACCAAACAGGACAAGCTTGCATCTGTTATAGTTTTGGAGAAAAATGTGTTCATTTCATGTATGCGCGAAATGCCTTAAAAATGGCTTTAAAATGGATTTGGAGCATGGAGACGATTATCTCGGGATTGCAAGATAACCAAACAAAACTTTTAGTGGATTTCTACTTATTTTATTAAATATCATCTCCACCAAACAGGACAAGCTTGCATCTGTTATAGTTTTGGAGAAAAATGTGTTCATTTCATGTATGCGCGAAATGCCTTAAAAATGGCTTTAAAATGGATTTGGAGCATGGAGACGATTATCTCGGGATTGCAAGATAACCAAACAAAACTTTTAGTGGATTTCTACTTATTTTATTAAATATCATCTCCACCAAACAGGACAAGCTTGCATCTGTTATAGTTTTGGAGAAAAATGTGTTCATTTCATGTATGCGCGAAATGCCTTAAAAATGGCTTTAAAATGGATTTGGAGCATGGAGACGATTATCTCGGGATTGCAAGATAACCAAACAAAACTTTTAGTGGATTTCTACTTATTTTATTAAATATCATCTCCACCAAACAGGACAAGCTTGCATCTGTTATAGTTTTGGAGAAAAATGTGTTCATTTCATGTATGCGCGAAATGCCTTAAAATGGCTTTAAAATGGATTTGGAGCATGGAGACGATTATCTCGGGATTGCAAGATAACCAAACAAAACGTTTAGTGGATTTCTACTTATTTTATTAAATATCATCTCCACCAAACAGGACAAGCTTGCATCTGTTATAGTTTTGGAGAAAAATGTGTTCATTTCATGTATGCGCGAAATGCCTTAAAAATGGCTTTAAAATGGATTTGGAGCATGGAGACGATTATCTCGGGATTGCAAGATAACCAAACAAAACTTTTAGTGGATTTCTACTTATTTTATTAAATATCATCTCCACCAAACAGGACAAGCTTGCATCTGTTATAGTTTTGGAGAAAAATGTGTTCATTTCATGTATGCGCGAAATGCCTTAAAAATGGCTTTAAAATGGATTTGGAGCATGGAGACGATTATCTCGGGATTGCAATATAACCAAACAAAACTTTTAGTGGATTTCTACTTATTTTATTAAATATCATCTCCACCAAACAGGACAAGCTTGCATCTGTTATAGTTTTGGAGAAAAATGTGTTCATTTCATGTATGCGCGAAATGCCTTAAAAATGGCTTTAAAATGGATTTGGAGCATGGAGACGATTATCTCGGGATTGCAAGATAACCAAACAAAACTTTTAGTGGATTTCTACTTATTTTATTAAGTATCATCTCCACCAAACAGGACAAGCTTGCATCTGTTATAGTTTTGGAGAAAAATGTGTTCATTTCATGTATGCGCGAAATGCCTTAAAAATGGCTTTAAAATGGATTTGGAGCATGGAGACGATTATCTCGGGATTGCAAGATAACCAAACAAAACTTTTAGTGGATTTCTACTTATTTTATTAAATATCATCTCCACCAAACAGGACAAGCTTGCATCTGTTATAGTTTTGGAGAAAAATGTGTTCATTTCATGTATGCGCGAAATGCCTTAAAAATGGCTTTAAAATGGATTTGGAGCATGGAGACGATTATCTCGGGATTGCAAGATAACCAAACAAAACTTTTAGTGGATTTCTACTTATTTTATTAAATATCATCTCCACCAAACAGGACAAGCTTGCATCTGTTATAGTTTTGGAGAAAAATGTGTTCATTTCATGTATGCGCGAAATGCCTTAAAATGGCTTTAAAATGGATTTGGAGCATGGAGACGATTATCTCGGGATTGCAAGATAACCAAACAAAACTTTTAGTGGATTTCTACTTATTTTATTAAATATCATCTCCACCAAACAGGACAAGCTTGCATGTGTTATAGTTTTGGAGAAAAATGTGTTCATTTCATGTATGCGCAAAATGCCTTTGAAATGGCTTTAAAATGGATTTGGAGCATGGAGACGATTATCTCGGGATTGCAAGATAACCAAACAAAACTTTTAGTGGATTTCTACTTATTTTATTAAATATCATCTCCACCAAACAGGACAAGCTTGCATCTGTTATAGTTTTGGAGAAAAATGTGTTAATTTCATGTATGCGCGAAATGCCTTAAAAATGGCTTTAAAATGGATTTGGAGCATGGAGACGATTATCTCGGGATTGCAAGATAACCAAACAAAACTTTTAGTGGATTTCTACTTATTTTATTAAATATCATCTCCACCAAACAGGACAAGCTTGCATCTGTTATAGTTTTGGAGAAAAATGTGTTCATTTCATGTATGCGCGAAATGCCTTAAAAATGGCTTTAAAATGGATTTGGAGCATGGAGACGATTATCTCGGGATTGCAAGATAACCAAACAAAACTTTTAGTGGATTTCTACTTATTTTATTAAATATCATCTCCACCAAACAGGACAAGCTTGCATCTGTTATAGTTTTGGAGAAAAATGTGTTCATTTCATGTATGCGCGAAATGCCTTAAAAATGGCTTTAAAATGGATTTGGAGCATGGAGACGATTATCTCGGGATTGCAAGATAACCAAACAAAACTTTTAGTGGATTTCTACTTATTTTATTAAATATCATCTCCACCAAACAGGACAAGCTTGCATCTGTTATAGTTTTGGAGAAAAATGTGTTCATTTCATGTATGCGCGAAATGCCTTAAAAATGGCTTTGAAATGGATTTGGAGCATGGAGACGATTATCTCGGGATTGCAAGATAACCAAACAAAACTTTTAGTGGATTTCTACTTATTTTATTAAATATCATCTCCACCAAACAGGACAAGCTTGCATCTGTTATAGTTTTGGAGAAAAATGTGTTCATTTCATGTATGCGCGAAATGCCTTAAAAATGGCTTTAAAATGGATTTGGAGCATGGAGACGATTATCTCGGGATTGCAAGATAACCAAACAAAACTTTTAGTGGATTTCTACTTATTTTATTAAATATCATCTCCACCAAACAGGACAAGCTTGCATCTGTTATAGTTTTGGAGAAAAATGTGTTCATTTCATGTATGCGCGAAATGCCTTAAAAATGGCTTTAAAATGGATTTGGAGCATGGAGACGATTATCTCGGGATTGCAAGATAACCAAACAAAACTTTTAGTGGATTTCTACTTATTTTATTAAATATCATCTCCACCAAACAGGACAAGCTTGCATCTGTTATAGTTTTGGAGAAAAATGTGTTCATTTCATGTATGCGCGAAATGCCTTAAAAATGGCTTTAAAATGGATTTGGAGCATGGAGACGATTATCTCGGGATTGCAAGATAACCAAACAAAACTTTTAGTGGATTTCTACTTATTTTATTAAATATCATCTCCACCAAACAGGACAAGCTTGCATCTGTTATAGTTTTGGAGAAAAATGTGTTCATTTCATGTATGCGCGAAATGCCTTAAAAATGGCTTTAAAATGGATTTGGAGCATGGAGACGATTATCTCGGGATTGCAAGATAACCAAACAAAACTTTTAGTGGATTTCTACTTATTTTATTAAATATCATCTCCACCAAACAGGACAAGCTTGCATCTGTTATAGTTTTGGAGAAAAATGTGTTCATTTCATGTATGCGCGAAATGCCTTAAAAATGGCTTTAAAATGGATTTGGAGCATGGAGACGATTTTCTCGGGATTGCAAGATAACCAAACAAAACTTTTAGTGGATTTCTACTTATTTTATTAAATATCATCTCCACCAAACAGGACAAGCTTGCATCTGTTATAGTTTTGGAGAAAAATGTGTTCATTTCATGTATGCGCGAAATGCCTTAAAAATGGCTTTAAAATGGATTTGGAGCATGGAGACGATTATCTCGGGATTGCAATATAACCAAACAAAACTTTTAGTGGATTTCTACTTATTTTATTAAATATCATCTCCACCAAACAGGACAAGCTTGCATCTGTTATAGTTTTGGAGAAAAATGTGTTCATTTCATGTATGCGCGAAATGCCTTAAAAATGGCTTTAAAATGGATTTGGAGCATGGAGACGATTATCTCGGGATTGCAAGATAACCAAACAAAACTTTTAGTGGATTTCTACTTATTTTATTAAATATCATCTCCACCAAACAGGACAAGCTTTACATAATCGTCTCCATGCTCCAAATCCATTTTAAAGCCATTTTTAAGGCATTTCGCGCATACATGAAATGAACACATTTTTCTCCAAAACTATAACAGATGCAAGCTTGTCCTGTTTGGTGGAGATGATATTTAATAAAATAAGTAGAAATCCACTAAAAGTTTTGTTTGGTTATCTTGCAATCCCGAGATAATCGTCTCCATGCTCCAAATCCATTTTAAAGCCATTTTTAAGGCATTTCGCGCATACATGAAATGAACACATTTTTCTCCAAAACTATAACAGATGCAAGCTTGTCCTGTTTGGTGGAGATGATATTTAATAAAATAAGTAGAAATCCACTAAAAGTTTTGTTTGGTTATCTTGCAATCCCGAGATAATCGTCTCCATGCTCCAAATCCATTTTAAAGCCATTTTTAAGGCATTTCGCGCATACATGAAATGAACACATTTTTCTCCAAAACTATAACAGATGCACGCTTGTCCTGTTTGGTGGAGATGATATTTAATAAAGTAAGTAGAAATCCACTAAAAGTTTTGTTTGGTTATCTTGCAATCCCGAGATAATCGTCTCCATGCTCCAAATCCATTTTAAAGCCATTTCAAAGGCATTTTGCGCATACATGAAATGAACACATTTTTCTCCAAAACTATAACACATGCAAGCTTGTCCTGTTTGGTGGAGATGATATTTAATAAAATAAGTAGAAATCCACTAAAAGTTTTGTTTGGTTATCTTGCAATCCCGAGATAATCGTCTCCATGCTCCAAATCCATTTTAAAGCCATTTTTAAGGCATTTCGCGCATACATGAAATGAACACATTTTTCTCCAAAACTATAACAGATGCATGCTTGTCCTGTTTGGTGGAGATGATATTTAATAAAATAAGTAGAAATCCACTAAAAGTTTTGTTTGGTTATCTTGCAATCCCGAGATAATCGTCTCCATGCTCCAAATCCATTTTAAAGCCATTTTTAAGGCATTTCGCGCATACATGAAATGAACACATTTTTCTCCAAAACTATAACAGATGCAAGCTTGTCCTGTTTGGTGGAGATTATATTTAATAAAATAAGTAGAAATCCACTAAAAGTTTTGTTTGGTTATATTGCAATCCCGAGATAATCGTCTCCATGCTCCAAATCCATTTTAAAGCCATTTTTAAGGCATTTCGCGCATACATGAAATGAACACATTTTTCTCCAAAACTATAACAGATGCAAGCTTGTCCTGTTTGGTGGAGATGATATTTAATAAAATAAGTAGAAATCCACTAAAAGTTTTGTTTGGTTATCTTGCAATCCCGAGATAATCGTCTCCATGCTCCAAATCCATTTTAAAGCCATTTTTAAGGCATTTCGCGCATACATGAAATGAACACATTTTTCTCCAAAACTATAACAGATGCAAGCTTGTCCTGTTTGGTGGAGATGATATTTAATAAAATAAGTAGAAATCCACTAAAAGTTTTGTTTGGTTATCTTGCAATCCCGAGATAATCGTCTCCATGCTCCAAATCCATTTTAAAGCCATTTTTAAGGCATTTCGCGCATACATGAAATGAACACATTTTTCTCCAAAACTTTAACAGATGCAAGCTTGTCCTGTTTGGTGGAGATGATATTTAATAAAATAAGTAGAAATCCACTAAAAGTTTTGTTTGGTTATCTTGCAATCCCGAGATAATCGTCTCCATGCTCCAAATCCATTTTAAAGCCATTTTTAAGGCATTTCGCGCATACATGAAATGAACACATTTTTCTCCAAAACTATAACAGATGCAAGCTTGTCCTGTTTGGTGGAGATGATATTTAATAAAATAAGTAGAAATCCACTAAAAGTTTTGTTTGGTTATCTTGCAATCCCGAGATAATCGTCTCCATGCTCCAAATCCATTTTAAAGCCATTTTTAAGGCATTTCGCGCATACATGAAATGAACACATTTTTCTCCAAAACTATAACAGATGCAAGCTTGTCCTGTTTGGTGGAGATGATATTTAATAAAATAAGTAGAAATCCACTAAAAGTTTTGTTTGGTTATCTTGCAATCCCGAGATAATCGTCTCCATGCTCCAAATCCATTTTAAAGCCATTTTTAAGGCATTTCGCGCATACATGAAATGAACACATTTTTCTCCAAAACTATAACAGATGCAAGCTTGTCCTGTTTGGTGGAGATGATATTTAATAAAATAAGTAGAAATCCACTAAAAGTTTTGTTTGGTTATCTTGCAATCCCGAGATAATCGTCTCCATGCTCCAAATCCATTTTAAAGCCATTTTTAAGGCATTTCGCGCATACATGAAATGAACACATTTTTCTCCAAAACTATAACAGATGCAAGCTTGTCCTGTTTGGTGGAGATGATATTTAATAAAATAAGTAGAAATCCACTAAAAGTTTTGTTTGGTTATCTTGCAATCCCGAGATAATCGTCTCCATGCTCCAAATCCATTTTAAAGCCATTTTTAAGGCATTTCGCGCATACATGAAATGAACACATTTTTCTCCAAAACTATAACAGATGCAAGCTTGTCCTGTTTGGTGGAGATAATATTTAATAAAATAAGTAGAAATCTACTAAAAGTTTCGTTTGTTTATATTGCCATCCTGAGATAATCGTCTCCATGCTCCAAATCCATTTTAAAGCCATTTTTAAGGCATTTTGCGCATACATGAAATGAACACATTTTTCTCCAAAACTATAACACATGCAAGCTTGTCCTGTTTGGTGGAGATGATATTTAATAAAATAAGTAGAAATCCACTAAAAGTTTTGTTTGGTTATCTTGCAGTCCCGAGATAATCGTCTCCATGCTCCAAATCCATTTTAAAGCCATTTTTAAGGCATTTCGCGCATACATGAAATGAACACATTTTTCTCCAAAACTATAACACATGCAAGCTTGTCCTGTTTGGTGGAGATGATATTTAATAAAATAAGTAGAAATCCACTAACAGTTTTGTTTGGTTATCTTGCAATCCCGAGATAATCGTCTCCATGCTCCAAATCCATTTTAAAGCCATTTTTAAGGCATTTCGCGCATACATGAAATGAACACATTTTTCTCCAAAACTATAACAGATGCAAGCTTGTCCTGTTTGGTGGAGATGATATTTAATAAAATAAGTAGAAATCCACTAAAAGTTTTGTTTGGTTATCTTGCAATCCCGAGATAATCGTCTCCATGCTCCAAATCCATTTTAAAGCCATTTTTAAGGCATTTCGCGCATACATGAAATGAACACATTTTTCTCCAAAACTATAACAGATGCAAGCTTGTCCTGTTTGGTGGAGATGATATTTAATAAAATAAGTAGAAATCCACTAAAAGTTTTGTTTGGTTATCTTGCAATCCCGAGATAATCGTCTCCATGCTCCAAATCCATTTTAAAGCCATTTTTAAGGCATTTCGCGCATACATGAAATGAACACATTTTTCTCCAAAACTATAACAGATGCAAGCTTGTCCTGTTTGGTGGAGATGATATTTAATAAAATAAGTAGAAATCCACTAAACGTTTTGTTTGGTTATCTTGCAATCCCGAGATAATCGTCTCCATGCTCCAAATCCATTTTAAAGCCATTTTTAAGGCATTTCGCGCATACATGAAATGAACACATTTTTCTCCAAAACTATAACAGATGCAAGCTTGTCCTGTTTGGTGGAGATGATATTTAATAACATAAGTAGAAATCCACTAAAAGTTTTGTTTGGTTATCTTGCAATCCCGAGATAATCGTCTCCATGCTCCAAATCCATTTTAAAGCCATTTTTAAGGCATTTCGCGCATACATGAAATGAACACATTTTTCTCCAAAACTATAACAGATGCAAGCTTGTCCTGTTTGGTGGAGATGATATTTAATAAAATAAGTAGAAATCCACTAAAAGTTTTGTTTGGTTATCTTGCAATCCCGAGATAATCGTCTCCATGCTCCAAATCCATTTTAAAGCCATTTTTAAGGCATTTCGCGCATACATGAAATGAACACATTTTTCTCCAAAACTATAACAGATGCAAGCTTGTCCTGTTTGGTGGAGATGATATTTAATAAAATAAGTAGAAATCCACTAAAAGTTTTGTTTGGTTATCTTGCAATCCCGAGATAATCGTCTCCATGCTCCAAATCCATTTTAAAGCCATTTTTAAGGCATTTCGCGCATACATGAAATGAACACATTTTTCTCCAAAACTATAACAGATGCAAGCTTGTCCTGTTTGGTGGAGATGATATTTAATAAAATAAGTAGAAATCCACTAAAAGTTTTGTTTGGTTATCTTGCAATCCCGAGATAATCGTCTCCATGCTCCAAATCCATTTTAAAGCCATTTTTAAGGCATTTCGCGCATACATGAAATGAACACATTTTTCTCCAAAACTATAACAGATGCAAGCTTGTCCTGTTTGGTGGAGATGATATTTAATAAAATAAGTAGAAATCCACTAAAAGTTTTGTTTGGTTATCTTGCAATCCCGAGATAATCGTCTCCATGCTCCAAATCCATTTTAAAGCCATTTTTAAGGCATTTCGCGCATACATGAAATGAACACATTTTTCTCCAAAACTATAACAGATGCAAGCTTGTCCTGTTTGGTGGAGATGATATTTAATAAAATAAGTAGAAATCCACAAACAGTTTTGTTTGGTTATCTTGCAATCCCGAGATAATCGTCTCCATGCTCCAAATCCATTTTAAAGCCATTTTTAAGGCATTTCGCGCATACATGAAATGAACACATTTTTCTCCAAAACTATAACAGATGCAAGCTTGTCCTGTTTGGTGGAGATGATATTTAATAAAATAAGTAGAAATCCACTAAAAGTTTTGTTTGGTTATCTTGCAATCCCGAGATAATCGTCTCCATGCTCCAAATCCATTTTAAAGCCATTTCAAAGGCATTTTGCGCATACATGAAATGAACACATTTTTCTCCAAAACTATAACACATGCAAGCTTGTCCTGTTTGGTGGAGATGATATTTAATAAAATAAGTAGAAATCCACTAAAAGTTTTGTTTGGTTATATTGCAATCCCGAGATAATCGTCTCCATGCTCCAAATCCATTTTAAAGCCATTTTTAAGGCATTTCGCGCATACATGAAATGAACACATTTTTCTCCAAAACTATAACAGATGCAAGCTTGTCCTGTTTGGTGGAGATGATATTTAATAAAATAAGTAGAAATCCACTAAAAGTTTTGTTTGGTTATCTTGCAATCCCGAGATAATCGTCTCCATGCTCCAAATCCATTTTAAAGCCATTTTTAAGGCATTTCGCGCATACATGAAATGAACACATTTTTCTCCAAAACTATAACAGATGCAAGCTTGTCCTGTTTGGTGGAGATGATATTTAATAAAATAAGTAGAAATCCACTAAAAGTTTTGTTTGGTTATCTTGCAATCCCGAGATAATCGTCTCCATGCTCCAAATCCATTTTAAAGCCATTTTTAAGGCATTTCGCGCATACATGAAATGAACACATTTTTCTCCAAAACTATAACAGATGCAAGCTTGTCCTGTTTGGTGGAGACGATATTTAATAAAATAAGTAGAATTCCACTAAAAGTTTTGTTTGGTTATCTTGCAATCCCGAGATAATCGTCTCCATGCTCCAAATCCATTTTAAAGCCATTTTTAAGGCATTTCGCGCATACATGAAATGAACACATTTTTCTCCAAAACTATAACAGATGCAAGCTTGTCCTGTTTGGTGGAGATGATATTTAATAAAATAAGTAGAAATCCACTAAAAGTTTTGTTTGGTTATCTTGCAATCCCGAGATAATCGTCTCCATGCTCCAAATCCATTTTAAAGCCATTTTTAAGGCATTTCGCGCATACATGAAATGAACACATTTTTCTCCAAAACTATAACAGATGCAAGCTTGTCCTGTTTGGTGGAGATGATATTTAATAAAATAAGTAGAAATCCACTAAAAGTTTTGTTTGGTTATATTGCAATCCCGAGATAATCGTCTCCATGCTCCAAATCCATTTTAAAGCCATTTTTAAGGCATTTCGCGCATACATGAAATGAACACATTTTTCTCCAAAACTATAACAGATGCAAGCTTGTCCTGTTTGGTGGAGATGATATTTAATAAAATAAGTAGAAATCCACTAAAAGTTTTGTTTGGTTATCTTGCAATCCCGAGATAATCGTCTCCATGCTCCAAATCCATTTTAAAGCCATTTTTAAGGCATTTCGCGCATACATGAAATGAACACATTTTTCTCCAAAACTATAACAGATGCAAGCTTGTCCTGTTTGGTGGAGATGATATTTAATAAAATAAGTAGAAATCCACTAAAAGTTTTGTTTGGTTATCTTGCAATCCCGAGATAATCGTCTCCATGCTCCAAATCCATTTTAAAGCCATTTTTAAGGCATTTCGCGCATACATGAAATGAACACATTTTTCTCCAAAACTATAACAGATGCAAGCTTGTCCTGTTTGGTGGAGATGATATTTAATAAAATAAGTAGAAATCCACTAAAAGTTTTGTTTGGTTATCTTGCAATCCCGAGATAATCGTCTCCATGCTCCAAATCCATTTTAAAGCCATTTTTAAGGCATTTCGCGCATACATGAAATGAACACATTTTTCTCCAAAACTATAACAGATGCAAGCTTGTCCTGTTTGGTGGAGATGATATTTAATAAAATAAGTAGAAATCCACTAAAAGTTTTGTTTGGTTATCTTGCAATCCCGAGATAATCGTCTCCATGCTCCAAATCCATTTTAAAGCCATTTTTAAGGCATTTCGCGCATACATGAAATGAACACATTTTTCTCCAAAACTATAACAGATGCAAGCTTGTCCTGTTTGGTGGAGATAATATTTAATAAAATAAGTAGAAATCTACTAAAAGTTTCGTTTGTTTATATTGCCATCCTGAGATAATCGTCTCCATGCTCCAAATCCATTTTAAAGCCATTTCAAAGGCATTTTGCGCATACATGAAATGAACACATTTTTCTCCAAAACTATAACACATGCAAGCTTGTCCTGTTTGGTGGAGATGATATTTAATAAAATAAGTAGAAATCCACTAAAAGTTTTGTTTGGTTATCTTGCAATCCCGAGATAATCGTCTCCATGCTCCAAATCCATTTTAAAGCCATTTTTAAGGCATTTCGCGCATACATGAAATGAACACATTTTTCTCCAAAACTATAACAGATGCAAGCTTGTCCTGTTTGGTGGAGATGATATTTAATAAAATAAGTAGAAATCCACTAAAAGTTTTGTTTGGTTATCTTGCAATCCCGAGATAATCGTCTCCATGCTCCAAATCCATTTTAAAGCCATTTTTAAGGCATTTCGCGCATACATGAAATGAACACATTTTTCTCCAAAACTATAACAGATGCAAGCTTGTCCTGTTTGGTGGAGATGATATTTAATAAAATAAGTAGAAATCCACTAAACGTTTTGTTTGGTTATCTTGCAATCCCGAGATAATCGTCTCCATGCTCCAAATCCATTTTAAAGCCATTTCAAAGGCATTTTGCGCATACATGAAATGAACACATTTTTTTCCAAAACTATAACACATGCAAGCTTGTCCTGTTTGGTGGAGATGATATTTAATAAAATAAGTAGAAATCCACTAAAAGTTTTGTTTGGTTATATTGCAATCCCGAGATAATCGTCTCCATGCTCCAAATCCATTTTAAAGCCATTTTTAAGGCATTTCGCGCATACATGAAATGAACACATTTTTCTCCAAAACTATAACAGATGCAAGCTTGTCCTGTTTGGTGGAGATGATATTTAATAAAATAAGTAGAAATCCACTAAAAGTTTTGTTTGGTTATCTTGCAATCCCGAGATAATCGTCTCCATGCTCCAAATCCATTTTAAAGCCATTTTTAAGGCATTTCGCGCATACATGAAATGAACACATTTTTCTCCAAAACTATAACAGATGCAAGCTTGTCCTGTTTGGTGGAGATGATATTTAATAAAATAAGTAGAAATCCACTAAAAGTTTTGTTTGGTTATCTTGCAATCCCGAGATAATCGTCTCCATGCTCCAAATCCATTTTAAAGCCATTTTTAAGGCATTTCGCGCATACATGAAATGAACACATTTTTCTCCAAAACTATAACAGATGCAAGCTTGTCCTGTTTGGTGGAGATGATATTTAATAAAATAAGTAGAAATCCACTAAAAGTTTTGTTTGGTTATATTGCAATCCCGAGATAATCGTCTCCATGCTCCAAATCCATTTTAAAGCCATTTTTAAGGCATTTCGCGCATACATGAAATGAACACATTTTTGTCCAAAACTATAACAGATGCAAGCTTGTCCTGTTTGGTGGAGATGATATTTAATAAAATAAGTAGAAATCCACTAAAAGTTTTGTTTGGTTATCTTGCAATCCCGAGATAATCGTCTCCATGCTCCAAATCCATTTTAAAGCCATTTTTAAGGCATTTCGCGCATACATGAAATGAACACATTTTTCTCCAAAACTATAACAGATGCAAGCTTGTCCTGTTTGGTGGAGATGATATTTAATAAAATAAGTAGAAATCCACTAAAAGTTTTGTTTGGTTATCTTGCAATCCCGAGATAATCGTCTCCATGCTCCAAATCCATTTTAAAGCCATTTTTAAGGCATTTCGCGCATACATGAAATGAACACATTTTTCTCCAAAACTATAACAGATGCAAGCTTGTCCTGTTTGGTGGAGATGATATTTAATAAAATAAGTAGAAATCCACTAAAAGTTTTGTTTGGTTATCTTGCAATCCCGAGATAATCGTCTCCATGCTCCAAATCCATTTTAAAGCCATTTTTAAGGCATTTCGCGCATACATGAAATGAACACATTTTTCTCCAAAACTATAACAGATGCAAGCTTGTCCTGTTTGGTGGAGATGATATTTAATAAAATAAGTAGAAATCCACTAAAAGTTTTGTTTGGTTATCTTGCAATCCCGAGATAATCGTCTCCATGCTCCAAATCCATTTTAAAGCCATTTTTAAGGCATTTCGCGCATACATGAAATGAACACATTTTTCTCCAAAACTATAACAGATGCAAGCTTGTCCTGTTTGGTGGAGATAATATTTAATAAAATAAGTAGAAATCTACTAAAAGTTTCGTTTGTTTATATTGCCATCCTGAGATAATCGT